>NC_091579.1:15202612-15205512 GCF_042767895.1 Penaeus vannamei
GTGTGTGTGTGTGTATGTGCGCGCGCGAAGGTTTCGGGTTGAACAGATTGCAGGCCGAGCAGCGCAACCGACGCGCTTCCCAAGGGCCTTTCCGCCACCGCATCTTCAGGGCAAACAGAATCTGAGATTTCCAGAGGAATGAATACATGTACTGAATGGTGGCTCCCGTCGCTGGGTTTTTATTATCGTTAGTAGTAGTAGTGGAGTATCAATGTGATTATATGCTATCGTTATTATTGTTAATATCATCATGATTATCATTACTATTATTATCATTGTAATGGTTATTATCATCATTATTGTTATTATTATTGCTTTTATCGTTATCATTATTCTCATTATTATTACTACCATCATTTTCATTATTGTAGTTATTATCATCATCATTACCATTATCATTATTATCATCCTTTTTATTATCATCATTAATCTTACTATTATTATCATTAGTATCATTATCATTGGTATTGGAATTATCACTTTCATTATTATCCTTATCACATTATCATCATAATCATTATCATTATTGTCATTATCATTATTATTACTTTCGTTATCATTATTATGATTATAACTTTTTAACTATATGTTTATTTTAATCATCATGATTTTCAGTACTATCAAAAGTATTATAATCAATATCAGCATTGCTGTTATTGTTATTGTTATTATTTTTTAATTATTATTATTATTATCATTATTATTATCATTATTATGTTTTTTTCTATTAGTGGGAGTAGTAGTAGTAGTATCATTATCATTATCATTAATTTTGTTGCTATTATTATTAGTAGTAGTAGTAATAGTGATAGTAGTAGTATTGTTAACATTATCATTATTATTATTATTATTGTTACTATCATCTTTTTTATTGCTATTATTGTTATCCTTATTTTCCTTATCATTAATGTAAACATTATCATTGTTATTTTCATTGTTATTATTATTAGTAGTGTCATTATCATTATCAGCATATTTATAATTATTATCATTGTAGTTATGTTCTATTATCATTATTATAGCATAATTATTATAACCATTATGATGATTATTATTATGCCTATAATCAATATCATTATCCTTATTTTGTCATCACCACAGTTCTTATCATTATTATTATCATTATTATTATTATCATTATTATTGTTATTACTATTATTACAACCATTATCATGTCTATTATCATTATGATTTTTGTTAATATCGTTATGATTATTAGTAGCAGTATTTTCGCATTTATCATTAATATTATCATCATGATCATTATTATCATTATTACTGTGATTATTATTATCATCATTGGAAGTACTGATATGGATATTGATTATTTTATTGATTATTTAGCCAATATACAAACAAAAATACAATTTCCCGAGTCTTCTGAGAATTACATCTCTTATAAGGAGGCGCCTTGTTATCCATTATCATTATTGCTATCGCTATTATTTCCGTTATTATCATTATCATCATCATTATTATCATAATTATTATAACTATTGTTGTTGTTACTATTATTATCCCTTTTATTATTGTAGTGTTATCAATTTCATAATCATCATTGTTATTATTACTGTCATTATCATTATTGCTATTATCATTATTATCATCATTACTATTATTATCATTACTATCATTATTAATATTATCATTATAATCATTATTATCATTGTTATTCCTTCTACTCCCCCACCTCCTCCTCTTCCTCCCCCTATATTCCTCCTCCTACTCCTCATCCTCTTCATCCCTCTCCACCACCTCCTTATTTTCTTTCCTCTCTCCCTCCTCCTCTTCTCTTCCCTTCGTCTTCATTTTCTTCTTCTTTACCCCCTTTTAACTTTTTTTACGACTGAAGAAGCGGTTTCTCCAAAATGGCCATGCAGCCTTACGTCGCCTGCAATTGTTTCCACTTTACGACAAGTTGCACGGGCGTACCCGATGATTTTTGTTGGGGGGAGGGGGTGGGCGGTAGATGCAGGTCTCCAATTTGCGGACAATATGGGCGTATCCAAAATCTAGCCACGCCCGTGCTTCGTTCCCCCTGGGCAACCTTGTAGGAAAAGATTCTTTGCTACTGTGAGCAAGAATTAGTGGATATACTTAGATAAAGACCAAAAATAATAAACTGCAGTATAAGAAACTAAAGATAAGAACCTGAATTTCGCCAAATAAGGGAAGAAATTTGCCGACAGAACGGAGCCGCGCCCCAAGCACCCCTCCTCTCTCATCCCCCTCTCGGTACACCCCCGTCGCCATGTTGTCATGTTTACGCTGGACAGTCGCCGACTCGCCTGTTTGTCAGCATAAATTCCATACTAATTACCCAAAGCATGCTTGGATATGCACCGCATGTAAACGCTTTGAAAACTGTGAAGCAATTTGCAGTCTTAATCGAGACGGTGCAGTTTGGCGCCGAGCCTTTCCGGGACGCTATCAATATAGATGAAGCTAATCATCCGACCCGCGCCATAATGTATGACTTATTGTATTCAAAAGTGGGTCTCCCTTATACGATCTACAGCGAAGAGCGAGCTAGAGATAAGGATCGATGAGGCGAAGCGATTAGGGTGATACACGCACACACAAAAAGAAAAAGATAAAGAATTGCGCTTCAACATCGATGGTCGAATTTTGCGAATAGTAAGTTGAGGAAAATGAGTAAAGAGTTCCCAAGAGAAAAGTGGAGTGGTCTGCGGACGTGTTCTTCGGGATCTCCGTCTCTGATGTGTCATCGTCGCTTTGTCGGAGGTGGGGGGGGGGGGGGGGGTTGAAGGAGGAGGAGGGCGAACGGGGGGGAGGGATGGATAGGAGGAGGAGGGTGGGAGAGTGGATGAAGTGTGGAAGAGAGTAGGGGAGAGGAAGTGTAGAAGAAGGTGGGGAAGAAGTGGGGAAAAGAGGGGAAA
>NC_091579.1:15206012-15208512 GCF_042767895.1 Penaeus vannamei
ATCAGGTCACGTCCTTTGCAGGGCGCGCGCAAGCTCCCCTCCGGGGGGGCCTGCGCCCGAGAGCCCCGCCGTCAGCCAGGTCCAAGCGCCCAAGAGAGCCCGCTGACGTCGCCCGCTGACAAGAACTCTGGTCGGTGTCGTCATGGCGCAGGAATCTCGGGTTTTACGAGCTCAACGGGGACTCCGGTACTCTGGGGATAAGCGCACATAATGGAGATATTTTGTCTCGCCCGCTGTAAAGTGTGCTCTGGTTAAACCGGTGTTTGTAAAGCAGAAGGGAACTGGATTTTCTGCAAGTGTTTGGTACTGAGGTCGTGCGAATGGTTGATGATGAGCGATCATAAAGGCTCATATATATGTTATGGAGACTTATACCTACATACAGACACCATCGCAGTTGCACACATAAACATGTACGAAAAACGCGCATATTTGGTATCCAGTAATCTTTCTACAAGCAGGTTTTACTCTTCATGATTGTTTGATCTTTTATCTCTGCAGAAAACACGCGAGCATTATTGAAGAATTAGTTTCGGAAAAGCAAAACAGATTACTCCCCCGTCGCCAGAGCTCGACCAGTGGTTCTCTAAAGAGAAACATGATTTTTAAGAAGGAGATCGAAGGAAAAAAAGATATAGGAATTTCTATAATCATTTCTGGAATTCTCTCAGCAGGCGCTGTTATGCTTATACAGAATTTATTACTCAATCAAAAAGACGTCGAGCGCAGAGTGATCTTGAACCATCCCGTAGAAAATCCGAGGGAGGGGTGGGGGTGGATACACGGGTGACCTACGGGGGGCAGCTCAAAGGTTCAGAACCAGTGCCTGTGCCTCAAGCTGCCTTTGGACTCGATTGGATTTTGCCGAATCTTGTCCATTTCTGAAAGATTGGCGCACCACTGACTATTTGATTTGCTTCAGAGTTATCTTGGCCCTGGGGTGCCACTGCCGGAAAGCGAGAAGGAAGGGAAGGGGAAGAGAGAAGAAAAGAGAGATTAGGAGAGGAAAGGGGAAAATATATGTATACACACATACACGCAAACACACACACACACACACACACACACACACACACACACACACACACACACACACACACACACACACACACACACACACACACACACACATATATATATATATATATATATATATATATATATATATATATATATATATATATATATATATGTATATGTGTGTATATATGTATGTATATGTGTGTGTATATATATATATATATATATATATATATATATATATATATATATATATATATATATATATATATATATATATATATATATATATATATATATATATATATATATATATATATATATATATATATATATATATATATATATATGCGTGTTTTTCTTTCTGGTGGCATTTGTGTTCCTTGAAAAAAGCTTCGATGAATGGCAGATTTTAATATCACAAAATGGGTCAGATTTTGTGCCCCACAGATGTAATTAATCGCCCAACTAATTTCAGAAAGACTATCTCGTAGTATTAACGTTAAGACAGCTCTATAGATAAACAGTGCCATTACCGTTACCGCCGATAATATTTTGACTAAAAACGGAAAAGCTCGACTGCAAATGGTAGCATACACGAAACGCTACTTTACTACTTGGTTCCTGACGCCGCCTGCTCCGCCGTCTGTGTGCTCTATGCCCCTCGCTTCGCCGGACGAGGTACCTGATTGCTGACAAGATAGTCCCGAGGAAAAAATATTGCAACGTAAGACCGTCGCAGAGCCGTAGTCGCTGCACTTGGACTTTGTTTACGTGTTGAGTCGGGCAGGAAGGGGAGGCAGAGTGGAGGGCGTCCGTCAGCCCCTTTTTGGCCTTTCTTTCCCTCTCCTCTTCTGTGGTCTTCTCTTTAGCTCCACTAATGACCTTTGCTGTTGACGGGCAGATAATTTTGAATAATCAAATGCTCTTTCTCTCTCGTTCTGTCTCTGCCTCTCTCTCTCTCTTTTTCAAGATGCGTGTATGCATGAATATGTATGCGAATTTTTCTTTGTTTACGATGGGCTCCGTCCCTCTTTGTCTACCTCCCTCTGTCGGGCTCGTTGTTGTTTATCGAGCAGAAATAAGGTAAGAATCGACAACTTCAAAAAACAGAAGATGCAATTAATACATTTCGATTTATACCTCCTGCAGAATTACAGAAATACTCTAGTCTACTCTCTGGCAAGCGATATTTTGACAATGAAATGCTAGTCTACATTGTTGTAGGGTGCATTGGGCATAGCTGTATATGGCTGCAGAGTAAGCACATCAGCATCCTGCCCTAATTATGCATATTTTTATGATATCAGATAACAAAGCAATGGTGGTGCTTAACTACGCATGATATGATACTCGGTTAGCTGTTTCTCCAGTTCCGGGTTAGACATTATAGCAACATACATGCATAACAATGGGTATTGCTGTTTGTTTAACATCGCTTTCCTCTTCTACTACTACGAACTACTCATGCGTGTTAAGG
>NC_091579.1:15304479-15306979 GCF_042767895.1 Penaeus vannamei
CATTTTCTCTATGGGGGAGCGGCGCTCGCGCGGGAATGGCTGGTGCGAAGACGACGACGACCGGTTACGACTCTGACTTCGACTGCAACAAAGACTAAGATAGCAGACAAGTTACGAATGTGACCGACTACGACTACTACTTCGACTGGCTATGACTGTGACGTCGCCAACAAGTGCGAATTCAACTGCTTTTTCCAAATAGCTATAACTATAATTTGAGTTCATTTCCGATTGCGTTTTTATTACATTTGTAAATTCAGTTGAAGTCACGACTTCAGTCATAATTACATGACTGAACTGAATCACGATTTCTGTTGCAATGCCAACTGTGACAAATTACAATCATCGACTATGACTTCGACTACAATTATACAACAACGATGCTTTCAATACACTCACCCCACGACTCCAGCTAACAAACACGACTACGGCTTCGGAAGCGAGTATGACTTTTATTTGACAATAATTACGAGTATGACTTCACATCTACAGTTATGGCTTCAACTACAACTACGTTTCCACTTATATCTGCGATTATGACTTCAACTGCAATTACAACCTTGACGATATCTTCTACTTCAACTACAACTACAACTTTCAACTACATCTGTGTCTACAACTGCAACTACGACCACGACTAAGCGCAAGCTACGACTGCAAGACCTGCTGGATGTGTGACGCGAAGGGCTGATGTGCAGATGGTTGTGTGACCTGGGTGAGTTGGAGTTTTGGGGTGATTTAAGAGATGAACAGGAGGCAGAGAGAGAGAGGGAAGAGAGGAGACAGAGGGGAAGGGAGGGAAGTATATAGGGAGAGAAGGAAGTAAAGAGAGAGGGGGAAGAAAGGGAAGGAAGGGAGGTAAAGAGGGAGCGGAGAGAGGGGGAAAGGAAGAGAGGGAAGAGGGGAAATGGGGAGAGGAAATGAAAGGAGATAAAGAGAGAGGAAAGGATGGGGGGTAAAGACAGAGGGAACGAGGGAAAGAGAGAGGGAGGAGGAAGGGAAGTAAAGAGGGAGAGAAGGAGAAAAAAGGGAAGGAAGGAGGGAAAGAGGGAGGAAGAAGGAAGAATGGTAAAGAGGGTGGGAAGGAAGGAAAGATGGAGGTGGGAGGAAGGGATGGACGGAGGGAGAGAAGGAAGGAGGGAGGGAGGAAGGTTAAAGTGGATGGAGAGGAGGGGGGGTTAGAGGATTGGGAACGTCTATTACTGTATGCTAGAAAGCGGGAGAGGGAGAGAGGTAATGGGTGAAGTAATGGTATGAAAGTTTGAGAACTGGTCTTTATAGGGTGGTATATGGGCTAAAGGTATATCATTATAACCGTACTTGAATACTATGCAAGTAAAGTTAATTCATGATGTTTAGCTCCTCGTGGATCTAGTGCTGTTGATTCTGAAATGTTATGCAGCACTGCGGTCATTTTCTCTCGTTTCTCACTCGTACCGTAGTATAGTTGGAAATGAGGAGCAGTAGTGCCAATAATGGTGTGAAAAGCTGTGAAGGAAAGGAGATAATGTGGTGATTTTGGTGTTAGTTGTGTAAAGGAAATAGGAAAAATGATGTAATGGGGTAAATATATAAAACCTGTTAAGCTCACCAATTGCATGCGGATGATGATACAATTATCAATATAATTACCAACTTCCCTGGCCATGGAAGCCATTTGGGAAGGCATTCAATTGCAGAACAAGCACACACGCGCCACACAACATGCCATGCGGGACACAAGCATGGCGGGAGAGTACTGGCCGGGGCGTGTGTCAGCCTCCTCCGTGCATACATATAAACTACTCGAGCGCCGGCCAAGGTCAGCATCCAAAGCGAGACCAGCGCGTTAATAGACTCCCATTCCGAGCGTCCGAGCGGCGCCGGCCCGGACGCCCGTGTGGCTCCAAACCCCGCGTCGCCCCCGCGGGCACCGGCGGGACACGGTACAGGCGGGGCGCCGCGCACGGAACGCCTCTATATGGTTTTTGATATTTATTGCCGTAAATACCTTTGGCAAATGACCGACTGTCAACAGCGGCAAAAGCCACACCGGCGCTCGACTTGAATCCAGGGAAATGGATGTTTTCGGAGGGCGGCAAAGAGATAATGGGGGGGAGGAGGAGGGCCAGGAGGAAGGGGAAAAGGAGAAGGTGGAGATAGAGCAGGCAGGACTGAGTGAAGGAGTCGAAGTGCCCGTAGAAGGGCGGGGATCTTTCAATGCCACTGACCCATGATCTCGGAGGAGCGAGTGAGGCTGCTGCATTCATTAGATCATCTGAATACGGCGAACAGTCGTAAAGGCTGCGGCAGTCGAGCGCCGGAGCTGGCGATTCGAATGGCCCGGAGAAAGAGCCGCCGTCCTCAGTGACCCTCCTATCTCTCTTGTCGCAGACCAAGCCACACATCACCAATAGGAAAACCAAATATACGTCCAAGAGAACACTTCGGCGCTCGGGCGAACAAAGGGCGTGCATGAGGTGAAGCGAGAGCAAGTTCGGGGTCGAGGCAGCGCTCGTCC
>NC_091579.1:15311979-15314479 GCF_042767895.1 Penaeus vannamei
TAAAATCATCGCATTATCATTGCTGTCGTAATGCTTATCACTAAGACAGTAGCTATCAATACCCTCATTATGGCAGGCCCGAGGCCGACCGCCGCCCCGCCGATGAAGCCGCGCGCAGGGTCCCGTCCCGCTAATTAGCGGCGTCCAAGAATAGCGCAGGCGGGGCGAAGCGCCGAGTTCGCGGCCGCCCAGGTAACGTACGGTCGCAGGCATGCAGGTGGGAGATGTTGCAACCAATTAACAAGATCGAGTTCGCTCCTAGATGGGCATATTCGCCGGCGCAACGATCCGTAGATAGCGATAAAGCGCGGGACCCCATCACCGCGCGGGTCTCGGAGCTTCTCGAAGATTCTCGACGCTTCGGAGAGGAAGTCTGTGTGCGTGCGTGCGTGCGTGTGTTTGTGCGTGCGTGTATGTATGTGTGTGTGTTCTAGTGCGCATCTGTCTGTTTTTCTCTTTCTTTTTTCAGGGCGGAGTGGACGTTGGAGCTAGGAAGTAACGACGTCCCTTGGGAGCTACTGCGATGACGTCACTGGATGAGCTGATAACAGAGTTGATAGCTCCGGATTTCACGTCAATAAAGTCGACGTATATTGATGCTGATGAGGACGCCAGTGACGAGAATATCAAAGTAGGTTAAGATTAGACAGGAAAAAGCAGCCTCACCTATCATACTACACAGTTCGTTGGCTAAATTATCTATATACATATTTTCTTAAGGAAATAAAATCACATCGTCAGCGAGAAGAAGGATCCGTCGATAAAGCAGAGGCCTGTGCCAAGCCGCCGCCCGCGCGAGGGCGCCCCGACACCCAAGGCGAGGTCGTCAGGTACAGGTCTTAACGCTGTGCAGAGTTCCAGCAGCAGTACTCCGCACCAGCGCTCCTCCCGCTTTCCATTATGTTAATGTTGATGGAGTGATTAGCATGATTAAACAATCTGCTACAACAGGATATCATGCTAACAGGCATACCAACGCCAGAGCCGTCAGGAATGCCATATGTAAACAGTCAGCCGGTTTCGACAGCAAGAGATACACATGCACAAAGATACTTGCAAGTATGCGTGCATGAGTGCAGAATATGTACCCGCGTGAGTAAGTACCTACGAGCAAGTACATGAACACATGCACATTCACACACACATAAGCACAAAAACATGCCCACACACTGCATAAACACCTTCAGAAGGAGGGAAGAGACGGGAATAATAAGATAATAGCAGAAAAGAATGAATACTAATTTATTACCGATTACACTAACACACTGAAGATGATATATGATAAACCAATATTAATACTTCTCTGCTATATTACAGAATGTGCATGGATCATAAACATGTTACATGAAACAGTTTGGAAATCAATTTCTTTACACGCCTGGTAGCAGGTATAGAAATAAGCGCTATTCTTTTTGCTTTTGTAACAAATTCACTGCAATGTACAAAATACCTCATTTTTATACATAACCGAAATGGTGTTATGATCATCCTATAAATACTACTACTAATAATAATTAATGATGATAATAATACTAATACTACTACTACTACTACTACTACTAATAATAATAATAATAATAACAATATATAAATAAAAGATTTAATGAATAAATCAAGCTTCATGATCCACCTCAGCTTCTCCCTCGCGACATAAACCCAACAAGGCGCACGTGACCTGGACACACGTGACGGGAGGAGACCGATGCCGCCCTGGATCTGGCTACGTGATCCCGATATCTAGGGACGCATAGAAGGATCCGGCTGCGGCAGTGTTGCAAGACGGGATATTCTCGTTCTGTGACGTCTTCTAACCCGCCCTTGTCAGCTGGGAAACCTCTCGACTGAGAGTAATGGAACGTCTTCATTTCCGTGATTAAAAGATACATTTTTTACACACCTTTGAGTGAATTGTTTATGCATGTGATTGCAGATACACGTTTTTCTTTTTTGGTAAATTGCCTAAATGGAGGATTTTTTTAGTACTTGGATATTCTGTTGAAAGATCTTCCTTGATGCAACTTAAAATCATTAAAAAAATTGGCATGCAACACCGAAAACAGAAAAACTAATATTATTTGTTGAAAAAAATATTACCTAATCATCTCGCGTAAAACTTCGTTGCTTGTACATGGTCTTTAAATAAACACAACCAAAATAACAAGACACAATTACAACAAAATCTGTATATCAGTGCAACCTAAACCATTTCCAGACCGCCAAAGAAACACGAACGCACGCTCGCAAACAACAAAAGCTCTCACACTCACCAACATAGTCCGGTGTGCCGAGGATCTCACGCACGTCTCGCCCGGGTGTCAACTTGCGCGAGATCTCGAAGTCGCACAACTTGACGGCGCATTCTGGGAACTCTCCCATCAGGACCAAGTTCTGCGGCTGCGGAAGAGATGGACGGAAAGTTGAAGACGATGTTTTGGGAACAGAAGCACAATGAAGGTGAGATAAGTTAAATATAATGATAATAATATTATGATAATAATAA
>NC_091579.1:15324479-15326979 GCF_042767895.1 Penaeus vannamei
AGTTTGCCATTTTGTCGGTAAACTCGCTCTGCAGATCAATTATCCCATTCAGCAAGCGCGTCTCCGTCCCCTTATCCTGCCCCCTCCATGCTCGGGGACCTCAACGCGGGAAAAAGTAGTGATCCGACCCCGCGCACACGTCCCTCTCCCCCGCTCGTCTGTATGGGGGACTGAATCGAAACATAATTCTGTAGAGATTCCTCCAGCATTTTACTGATTTTATCGTGCAATAGCGATGTATAAGGGATGATTGCTTTGTCTTCATCCCACATGCAGACGCTAGCAGTGCGTATAGCAGAGATTTTGCCAACTTGTACCACTTGTTCCACGGCAGAGTGCTGATAATAGTCTCGCCTGCCGGCCCACGCCCAGCCCACACCTTGGTTCGCTTCTGTGACGAGGCAACTTCAACCGTAAGGCTTTTATGAGCTGAAGTCAGTTTATATAAAAAAAATGAATATGAAATTATCATCTAACCCATATCAGACTTTATTTTTTCTTCTTTTCATGATGATTAAACGTCACTCGTTATAGACACAAGCTGAATCGCCTTTAATAATCGTATGCATAAAAAATGATTCACAAACAAAAGCATTCTTTGTTACTCCGCATTGCAAAAAATGACCTTGACATGGGCCGAAATGCAGTCCATCATGCAAGCAAAACCTCCCCTGTCAGGTGTCATAGATTAAGTCCTTCCTCCTCCACCCCCAACCCCACCCTGTCTGCCCCCACCCCATCTTTCATTGTGCTATGTCTGACGCTGCAAAAATTATATCGAAATTCATAATTTTCTCACACATAAATCTTCCTTTTTTTAAACGTATGCAGTTCTTTTTTCCCTAAGATTTATTTCATCATTATTAGTAATTATGGATCACTACATATATGCAACCCTCTCGGTTCTTTGTAATTTACATGCATTTCCGACTTTTATTTTGTCCTGAGCGACAAAAAGTGCTATTTATCTTCTTTTTATTAAATCCGGCTTCCCTGCGTGATGTTTTCATAATTCACAACAAAGGAGTAGCATGATTTATTCATCTCTTCATCTTTTGCTATCTTTATCTTATCAGTCTGGTATCTCTCAAACTCCCTTTTACATAGCTAGTCTAGTACCTTTCATTTTTTATAATCATCCATTTGAGATTAATAAGAGATGAAGCTCTCGTAAAATACTTGAATTTCTACACATATTTCTATTGCAAAAAACGACGAAAACAGAAAGAAAGTAATAAGATCCATCCCTTAAGGACAGACTCGCAGATGAAGTTCAATCCCGACCCGCTCTTTGAACCGTAATAGCCGAGGCTTCACCAACCTCGCACGGGCCACTTCCCTTGAACCCCTAAGCACCCCCGAAGGGAAGCCTTTCTCCAAGCACAGCGGCAGGATCCCCACACTGTCGTCAAGCTGAACCCCTTCAGCAAAGAAAAAGGCAGGCAGGGTCCGAGAACCATACTCTCCACCTAGCAACAAGGTCCGTCAAGAACCCGACTGGCGAGAAGGTCTTCCGCTGATTTTTATAGGTCTATAAACTCCAATCTTGAAATGTCGCTGACTGTTTGTGGCGGCGCGACCTGTAACACCTACTAATTACACACAAAGGACGACTCGTTCCGGCGATAACATATGAACGATAACATCACATGAAATTTTCACACAAACTAATTGGTTTGTTTGGTGTGATAAAGCTAGCTGTGATATTCATTTTCCCAGAAACATCTTGCAGGTTATCAGATCGTATCGCGCGGAACATGCACAGTTCCTCCAACGCCCTCGCGTATCGTACCCAGCCACCTGCCAATGGACACGGGAAACCTGATTTTTTTTCTTAGGGGGAGGGGGTTCTTTCTCTCGTCTGCCTCAAGAGGTCATCGACACTGCTATTGCCATTGGAAAGTCGCCGAGACATCAAAACTATTTTCCTTATTCTATAATACTGCAGGAACATTTTCGAAATGCTTTCATGTTGGCAACTGCAGTTTTACAAGTAATATCTTGCCAAGAAATATATATATACATATATACAAATATATATATATATATATATATATATATATATATATATATATATATATAGAGAGAGAGAGAGAGAGAGAGAGAGAGAGAGAGAGAGAGAGAGAGAGAGAGAAAGAGAGAGAGAAAGAGAAAGAGAAAGAGAAAGAGAAAGAGAGAGAGAGAGACAGAGAGCGAGAATACAGAATACCGAACGTAATTCTGAATTCAAGTGAATGTCTTTCAGTTTAGTTCTAATTCTTTCTTTCTTTGTGATTATATGTGCTGAATACCAATGGCAGTCACTTTAGAATAATACCTATAATTTTTATCCTGTCTCCTTTCCAATGTAATTTCTTGTCAGTTCTTGGCAACGACCTTATCTTCGCCATTATCCCTTAATTATGGTTATACATCAAGAGTTGAATTAAAATTCTCCGACGCTCGACTCCCGCAGTGCGCATAATCTCGGTCCTTGGTGATATGCAACTAAAGTATTCCT
>NC_091579.1:15331979-15339479 GCF_042767895.1 Penaeus vannamei
CTTAACATTGAAAAGCATTCACTGCGGATTAGCATTACCGTAAGAATGAAAATTACAGAGCGAAAAGAAGCAAAATATGATGAATGAACACGCAGGAAAAATATAAAGACATACATAAATAAACCGAGATGTAAATGAAACAAGAGAATAATTGTGCAATCCCCTGCTTGGAAGGGTAAAAGCCCCAAGTCCTTGTGAGGAAGGGAACCTGCCTGACAAATGGCGCTGTTCACAATGGCCGGGGAGGTGTGGCGCTCGAAACGGGAGGGAGAGAGGGGGAAACGAGAGAAAAACTGTTGAAGCGGGTATAACGTTGGGAGAAGAGCGTCCTCAAGTCAGAGATGCAATATATAAAAATATATTCTATTTCTAATCATTCTTATTTATCTATTCGTTATATTCTATTACGACTCTAAGTTATTCACGGATAAAATTCCTAACAAATAATCACATGCTTTATGGAGCAGCCGATGCAGGGAGAACTTTTCTATATACCCTGGACCTCATTCTACTTTAGGTATAATGACGACAGCAATTATGGTACTTTTGTGATTAACAGCGTAAGGAACTAAGTATGTTCTGGGTTCTGATGATGTCACTGGCGCTCTGCAGAACTTGCCTATTTCACGCGCGTTTCAACGGTGCGGGAGACTGATTTATTTATGATTAGAGTCGCATAGTAGTTGATTCGAAAGCAATTTGTAATCATATGTATTCTTAGGATAAAGTGTCTATAAATAGATTAGAAAAAATAGACGGGGTGGAAAGTATGTGCAGGATGCGCTTATGGAAATCGTTGTATGAGCAGAGACAGCAACCTGCTCGTCGAGGAATTAGAATAATCGTATATTATGCGTCGCTCCACATGGGACAGCGGCTCGTTTTCGAAAACTTTAAGATCAAGACCACCAAAGAAGGATTATAAGAAGAACAAAGACAAGGGCAAGGAAGATGACAATGGAGAATTCGAGGCGAAAGAACGAGGCAGTCAGGGAGAAAATTGCGGGAGAGCAACAAGTCTCTGCTTGCTTTGCAATTTTAGGACCTGCTCGGGTTCATTTGTCTTGCCCGAGAGGACTGTCTGCCGCACAAGACAGCCAGACTTACCTTGATATCGAGGTGGACGATGTTTTGGTCGTGGATGAAGACGAGTCCCTCCAGGAGCTGTCGGGTGAAGCTGATGACGTCACGTTCATAGGGCACCATGTCCTCGTCGAGCAGAGTCTGCAGGTCGCCGCCGGCAGCGCTGGGGAAGGAGCAGGAGGTCAATAATGTAGATAATCATTGGATAGTCGCAGCTGGAATCTTCATGAGATATGGCCTTGCAACCTACGCAAGCCACTTTTTTTCTGCTCAGACTGAAAATAGAGGTATTCGAAAGTTAATTGATTAAATAGGCGAGCTAGTTAATTTGGATGACTCCTTGCTCTCTGGGTTTGTGACTCTCACGAAAGATATTACTGGACTACTTGGTCGATGGATTTAGCCGCTCCGGACTCTATTCCCAAAATAGCTCTCAGAGTCACAGACCGGAATGTTCAAGCTATAAGTTTCTTTGTATCTTACTTTTCTTTCTTTTTAATCGTTTTATAAATGTTGTGTTTACATTTGCATACAGAACGGGTCTGGCTCCATCCCGGCGGCATCTATAAATATAGGCCTACGGATCCTCACAATATTAAAAGCCAATCTGTACAAACTAACAAAGCATTTTACGATAGGATCGCCATTTAACAATCGCACTGTTAATGGCCTATAATTAATATGACATTCCGAGAAAGGAAAGTTCACTTTGACTCCGATCATCATTTATGGTAGAACAACTAACCTTCGGAAGTTTTTATTTTCACTTTTTGATTTTTGTTATTTGTTTGAACACCGGATATCGCTTTGTGAAGTTGCATAAAACTTGTATACTCTGAATACGGTCGCAAATTACATTAGGAAAAGTGTACCTATGGGCCCCATGAAGGGCGGAGGCATTATTCAAAAGGAACAGGTTTTTAACCTTTGTGTATGACTGAGGTGAAAGTAGAGACTGAAATGACTGAAGATCCTAAATCGTTTCGCTAGATTTTTTGCAGCAATTTGTTTTCAAAATCGTTTGTAGAATATTTTCATAACATGCAATTTTCAATATTCCCGATACTAGAATTCAGGCATACTGGTATTATCTTCTTATATCTTATGCATACCCATTTTGATCCTCGTTGGTAATTTCCTAAACGATTGCACAGCCCGACTAAGAGGAGCTCATTGAGCGAAGAGCTTCTATTTAGATCAATACACCTCATTTCCTCTCCCACGCCTCCCTGTCTGGCCGGTCTGTGACGCGAAGCCTTCCGTCCCGCACAATCCTTCTGACCGCAGTAGCAGCGCCTCAGAGATGTCTGCCGGAATCTTTATGTCTGTGGCACTCGTTACGCGGACGCTCAAGATTTATCGAACTCATCAGCGATTCCTCCTCCCCCGTGCAAGTCTCCCGCCGGTCTCGATCGCAGGCCAATTTTGGCGTCGGAGAATGGACCCGGCGAGGCTGGAGTGATAAGTCACGATGGCAAGGGCGCCGGCGACCTCTTCGTCTGTAGGGGATGTGAGTCATGTGACTCACACGCCCTTCCCTCCAACCCCCTCCTCAGTTCCATCCTAAATCCATCCCGCGCCTCCTGCCTCCCTTGTGGCTGAGGATACCCTGAACTCGCCCTCACGGAGACGGTTGGGGACGAGGCATCAATCCCGGCGCCCCCGCCCCAATGGGAGGAAGATTCGGAAAAGGGTCGCGGCTGGATGGCGTTAGCTATAGCCGAAGGGGGGAGGGGGAGGGGAGTACCTGGGTTGCCTGAGTCTCCAGAGCCGTCAGTGTAGCTACATTGTGGCTTGTTCGGAGATAATCTCGCTTTCATTACCTCCGCGCCTTTCTCCTGTCTTCTGTTGTCCTTTTTATTTTCTTATTCTTAAGATTGGGAGGATATTAATTTTTTCGAGACGTCGAACTTATCTTGAATTGACTTCTAAGGTTAGGATTGGAGTTTTTTTAAAGCTGGATAAGCCTCGCATTGTCATTGTGTTTGTTATTCCTCGTCTTTGTGCGAGCTGAACCGAGCCATTAGCTTTACTCCTATCTCTTGAGGCGTAACTCGTTCCTGAATTATTGCATTTACTTTGTTCTTAAGAATAAACACAAACCACCCGATACCCTGTGATTTGTTTTAGCATTTATTAGAAAAAAAACACATTAATTTGGTTCCTCCTATGAATTTCCTTGATAAAATCAATCTATTCCTGTAAGATGATTATTTTTACACTTCTTATTTGTTTCACTTCTTATTCCATTTGTTTCTTTCAGCACCATAGACAAATTGAATGAATCTCAATACGGGAACCATTTAATAAATATCCGATAGACAGGTCAGTCAGTGACCTGATCATACACGACCACCATAAACGGGCCGCACATCCCTGCCGGGACCGAACCCGCTACGTTATCATCACGCTCAATCTTAACAACCCCGTGAGTCTCCCAACACAATATTGTTATTAAACATACGAAGCCTCCCAACGCCTGCGCGGTTCGCTTCCGTCATGCAACGCTCCGGTCGAATCCCTCAAGACCCTGCATGACCCTTATTCATCATGCGCAGACAACAGATTTCGTAACGCATCGACTGAAATCCGTTACCGATCCGCTACGCTTTCCTCTCGTCCTGTGTCCAAGCATTTCGCATTCGGTCCCGGGGGAAGAATTCGGGTCTTCTTGCGGTCTGTATTCGGTAAATCCCGGGCTTTGTTTCGGTAAATCTTAGCCTTTGTTCGATCAATCCCGCCCTTTGTTTTCGAGACGAGGAGCACTCCGGCGGTGTCGAGTTCCCCCACAATTAGTCTCGACCGCTAATTTGATTAAGCAGAACGGCGCCACACTCGATATTTCTCCTTATGGGTGGAAGTTTCGACTTTTCTCGTAACCTGCTTTTGGAAAGTAAATATTCAAGTGGGGCTGTTATCGAGGAAGCAAGTAGAATATTAATATTCTAATAGAAAAGGGAGTGATTCAGTTGTTTTATTTATCGTTCTGATGCGAGAGAAAGAGAGAGGGAGAGGGAAGGGGGGGAGTGGGAGAGGGAGAGGGAGAGGGAGGGGGAGAGGGAGGGAGAGAGAGAGGGGGCGCGGGCGGAGAGAGAGAGAGAGAGAGAGAGGGAGGGAGAGGAAGAGAGAGAGAGAGAGCATCAGCAAACACAACAAATTTAATTATATGTATATGTATACCTTCCTCTTTCATAAATTTTGAAAAATCACCAAAAAGACAATATTTGACTTTGCACCATAATCCCACCCATTTTTACTAACAAGAGAGTTAAAAAAGAAATGTTGGCGAGCTGAAAGGTGGGCGTCGTCCCGCATGCTACCTGTATGTTTCGTAATAACCATGTACGTCACCTCCGTCAGAAACCCTTTTCCTCCCCCCTTCCCTCCCTCCCTCCCTCCCTCTCTCTCTCTCTCTCTCTCTCTCTCTCTCTCTCTCTCTCTCTCTCTCTCTCTCTCTCTCTCTCTCTCTCTCTCTCTCTCTCTCTCTCTCTCATTCTGGACCTGCTTCCTCCCACACTAGGCTCTTGTCCACGGCTTTATAACTTTTATAACAGCTTGTCTGAAGACGTAAGCTTGATTTATGGTGTTTTAATGTCCCAGTTCCTCTGTCGTTTACGGGGCGAAGCACGCAAATAAATGACCACTCTATTTATCCCCCTTGAGGAGGGACTCGCGTGAGACAGGGAGGGGCGTAGCGTTCCCTTGTCCTGGAGCTCTTGGGGGACACGCATCTCGAGGCTCGATTTGTGGAGGCAAGGGTCCAGGACGTTTCTGGCATCCCCAGCACGCGTAGCTTCACTCCCTCCTAAGATTACCGATTCCCTGTTCTTTCCTTCTTCGTGATTTTAGACATCAAGGAAATTTTAACATTTGCATCACTGTTTCCTGTCAGTTTTACCGGTACCTCATTCATTAGACATTTGGAAAGCTTTGCCGGTACCATTCCTACGGTCTTTAGGTGATTTTCTATGGAATTATTGATACCCTCTTCCTCTAGCTTTCATCTACTTGACTCCTATGACATATATCGTGGCCTTTCTTTTTTATCTCTTCCTCTTGTTTTCTTCTTCCCCCCCTCTGTCTGTCTGTCTGTCTCTCTCTCACTCTCTCTCACTCTCTCTCTCTCTCTCTCTCTCTCTCTCTCTCTCTCTCTCTCTCTCTCTCTCTCTCTCTCTCTCTCTCTCTCTCTCTCTCTCTCTCTCTCTCTCTCTCTCCCTCTCCCTCTCCCTCTCCCTCTCCCTCTCTCTCTCTCTCTCTCTCTCTCTCTCCCTCTCCCTCTCCCTCTCCCTCTCCCTCTCCCTCTCTCTCTCTCTCTCTCTCTCTCTCTCCTACAGATGCAGATTTACAGGGCGCGCCCGACGATGCAGCCGTTAGCAGAGACAGCGTGCTAGCGAGGTCAATGCTGCCGAGAGTCTGGTTCTGTGCTATAAATAAACAGTATCTTTGTTATCGATACAGAGGCGGCGCGTTGTCTAGTGGGCTTTGCAACGTCCCATGTGCCGAGCCCCTGAGGAAATATGCGTGCAATACCATTTAACCAACATTTTGAATTAAGTAAGGTTTTTTTTTACCTAACTATAACTTTTTTTCATCAAATATAGCCTTTTTCATTGAGCAAAAATTACTCATTCGGTGGAGTGTGTCAGCAGACATAAGCAATAGGTCATCGCGTGACTTACTGGAGGGGGATGTAGGGATGGACAGAAACGTGAAAGTTCTGAAGACAAATGAGTCACGGTTTGATGGGTCAGTGATTAAGTCAGTCAGTCAGTTCTTGACGTAGAACTCACGATTTAACCATACTGAGGAGAAAATCCTAATTAAATTCACAGGATAATGTTTGCTCTTGTAATAAACGAATAAATGGAAAATACATTTTAAAAGTTGTAATTGAACAATATGGTAAAGAAACACAGAGATGCAAACGCAACTGTTCGGACGCATTCATGCATCGACCAGCTATTTTTCTCTTTCTCTCTTTCTCCGTCTGTCTCTCCCTGTTCTTCTCCCTCCACCTCTCCACTCCTTTCGCTATCCCTCCCTCTCTCTTGTCTTCCTCCTCCCCCTTTTCCCTCTTCCATCTTCTCTCTAACCCTTCCTTTTTCCATCTTCCTTCCATCTTTTCTCTAACCCTTCTCCCCACTCCTTTTCCTTCTATATCATCCTCCCCCTCTCTCTCTCTACTTCTACCGCTCGCTCTGCCTCTCCCTCTCCTTCTACCTCTCTCTCTGCCTCTCCCTCTTCATCTCTCTCTCTCTGCCTCTCCCTCTCCATCTCTCTCTCTCTCTGCCTCTCCCTCTCCATCTCTTTCTCTTTCTTTCTTTCTCTCTCACTCTCTCCCTCTCCTCTTCTCTCCCTCCCTCCCTCTCTCTCTCTCCCTCTCTTCCCCTCTCTCTCCCTCTCCTTATATATTTTTTCTCCCTCTCGCTTTCCATCCTCCTCTCTCTCTCTCTCCATTTCCATCCCCTCTCCCTCCCCCACTCCCTCTGTCAATGCGCGCCGGTTTGGGCGAACGTTGCGACATCTAACAATTATCTCCGATCATGACAGCTTAACGGGAATCGGCGGCTGTAAATTATCCCTTTGACGTCCCTGCATGCACATACCCAGGATTTATTAGCCTTATTAGCGCTTCTTTCCTGTGTCTCGCCGCTGCTTAGATATTATAATTGGATTTTCTTTTTATTTAATTATCTTTTCTATTTGGTATATTGGGTCGAGGGTAAAATGACTTTCATGGGACTGAAAAAAACTGACGATTTTACAAAAGGAGGAAGGGAGAGGGAAAGGGAAAGAAGGAAGGGGTGAGAGAGGGAGAGGGAGAGGGAAAGGGAAGGGAAAGAGGGAGGGAGGGAGGGAGGAAGAGAGGAAGGATTCGAGCAAGGCAGACAGAGAAGAGAACAGAGAGAGTATATTTCCTCCACAAAAGCCTCATTTATTTAGTTCAAGCTCTCTCGTTGCCCTAAAAATCACGATCATAAGTCGCCAGAGAACTTGCCTCCCCAATGCAGTCCAAAAAAACTCATCGGCGGGGAAAAGTTCTGTAAAATGATCCGCCGTCTTGGGCCGCGCCACCCGACGCTCGGACTCGGGAGGTCATTATAACCAGAGAAACTAACAGAGCCTTTTACGTAGCATCTCGCCCTCCCACACCAAGAGGGGGAGGGGGAGGGGTGGAAGGGAAGGGGAGGGGGAGGAAGGGCAGGAGAAGGGGATGGAAGGGCAGAGGGGGAGGGGGGATGGAAGGGCAGGAGAAAGGGATAGGGAGGGGATGGAAGGGGAGGGACAGGGGAAGGAAGTTCCGATGAGGGGGAAGGGAAGGGGACAGAAGGGTAGGAGGAGGGGAAGAGATGATGGGCATAGGGCATGGGATGGGAATCAAGACAGGGTAGATGAAGGGGTGAGAAGGGAAGAAGG
>NC_091579.1:15349479-15361979 GCF_042767895.1 Penaeus vannamei
GCTGGTGTGGGCCGGCGCGCAGATAATGGCCGACAGAGGGCGCGAGGGGCTACGGACCTAATACCAAGTCGCAACAAGGGGGCCACTGCTTATTTGGACAACTCAATGAAGAAGGACGCTATTCGCTCATGGTTAACGTTGCCTGTGATACTTATTGATTATTTCCTGCCTTCTCTGCTCAAATAAATATGTAAAGGAGGGAGATCAGACGCTCCATCATCGGAAACGAAGGTGGAGTTGAGGGGATACGGTGATCAACAAAACGAGGTCCTCCCACAGCGTTCGGGTTTGTTTGCTGGGAGTTGTCTTCTTACTGCTGGCCGCGCTGAGGCCGCACCTCCACCTGGCCATGTAGCGCTGCCTGTGTATATCGCCATTATGCCCGTTGTTTGATTACGCCTAATTACAATGTCTCTTGTGTAATCTAGACGAGGGACCATTTAAGCGGAGTGACACCACGAGGGTCGTGTATGGGCGTCAAGTTGGGGCAAGTGGCGAGGGAGAGATTTATGGTTCGTCCGTTTATCATTGGAGAATTATATGTCTGTGTAATCACCGATACGTTTGTCTATTATTTCAAGTGTCGTGAGCCAATGTTTACAGATAAGTTACACGATGAGTTTATTATTCTTTCGGCCATAACGTTTTGCATTTTGACTTTTAATGTTTTCTTAACCTTCACGTAGGTACGGATCTGTTCATTATTCCATGTTGCTTATGTAATGTTGAAGTTGGTGTATGATATATTTTCATTATCTTTTATTTTTCATCTATTCCTTATCGAGATCTTGGCAGAGTTCTTTCCTTACTTAAAATGCTCTAAACTGAAGTCTTCAGAATAAAAGTCGCATTGCTCACCCCAGACGGAGAGCGTGCAACGCCCGATGTAAAGAAGGCTAGTGATAGGGGGCTCTCTCCCGCAGAGCCAGCTAGCGGTTAATAGAATCAAATTGTAGTTTCACCCTTCGCCGAGGGCGCCGCCCCTGCTCTCTCTCGGCCCGCGGCATCCACGTGAGGCTGGGGAGTCGCCCGCTCGGGAGGTGAACGGGAATCAGGACAGCGTGCAGTGGAATCGGTGGAACGCACCGGTAGATCCAAACCTGATGTTGATTCGTATCTCATGGCTGACGCCCAAGGTCAACCTCTCTCACGTGGCGGCCTCATCGAAGTAGCGTGCCTTGTAAGCGAAGGGGTCACGTGTTTCCGAGAGTAACAAGGACATCTACCACAAGTGTTTATCCGAGACGGCGTTTCCTCATAAAAATTCCATGTACTGGTTTCGCCTCGATGCAGCAACAACCGGGCGTGTTACACATGGTAAAATCCCCGGGACAGTAAATATAGGGAAAAAATGTGGTAAGGTTTCCCCAACTCGCCGGAACGAGCAGCGGCGGCAACGGCGGCTTTGAGACCTGGCTGGGGAGTGACCGCTCAAACTCGACTCATTTTAACCAAGTATGGGAAGAAAGCACCTCACCGGGCATGTGTCTGGCGTCGCGCGATTCCTCTTAAGGCATTCCTACTCCCTGGCCCCTCTTCCCCTTTCCCTCTTTTCCTCCCTTTTTTCCATTTTCCCTTTGGCCATCGTTATCTTGCGGTTTTTATTCTCTCGCCTAACGATTACATTACTTTGTGTCCATCGGCATATTTGAGCTACCTTTATTTTTTCCGTTTTTTCTCGAATTCTGCTATTACAGTTTCTTATTCTTATTAATGTAAGTGTAAATGCGATGCTAATCTAATCCACTGGCTGTACACCTTGTAAAATGCCTCTTAAAGCGTGCTAAGATTATGTATCTTCTCCCGTTCTTGGTAGCAAAATATGAAAAAAAAGCATGAAATAACACGCAAAATGAAGAAAATATCTACAATGATAAAAACAACAACAACGAACTAACCTTAAACAAAACCAATAAAAAAGAGTTGGACTATAACTATCTTCACACCAAGACTGGAAATGATTCGACAGAAATACGGCCGACAGGGGAACACAACATCCAGAAGCGGCGGCCGGGAACAGGACAAGCAAACAAGTATCAATATTGATGCCAACCTGACAACACGCTGCAAGTCTTTCATGATTTGTTAGCTTTGCAAGATGCATGGGGCTTCGATTTTAGCGGTGTCTCGGTTCTTTGCTTTATTCATTTGCACTTCTGGTTTGTTTTGTTTGTTGGCCACTTCTGTTTGGACTTTCGGCTCTCGGTTTCTTTGATAATCCTTTTGTTCGGATGCCTTTTATTTGCATTTCTCGCGGCGCGTTCTGTGGGTGGTTTGTAAAAATGGAGGGCGAGATGTTTGAATAAACACATTTCAGGCTCATTGTCTTGATTATAGTATCTTTTGTAGGACTGCGATAGGGACTATCTTGATTTTGTATAAAAAGTCTTGTTAGTTATTTACTCTTTCTTTCTCCTCCTTCCCGTCTCTCTCTCTCTCTCTCTCTCTCTCTCTCTCTCTCTCTCTCTCTCTCTCTCTCTCTCTCTCTTCTCTCTCTCTCTCTATTTCTCTCTCTCTCTTTTTCTCTCTTTCTCTCTCTCTCTCTCTCTCTCTCTCTCTCTCTCTCTCTCTCTCTCTCTCTCTCTCTCTCTCTCTCTCTCTCTCTCTCTCTCTCTCTCTCTCTCTCTCTCTCTTTCTCTCTCTCTTTCTCTCTCTCTCTCTCTCTCTCTCTCTTTCTCTCTCTCTTCTCTTTCTCTCTCTTTCTCTCTCTTCTCTCTCTCTCTCTTTCTCTCTCTCTCTCTCTCTCTCTCTCTCTCTCTCTCTCTTTCTCTCTCTCTCTCTCTCTCTCTCTCTCTCTCTCTCTCTCTCTCTCTCTCTCTCTCTCTCTCTCTCTCTCTCTCTCTCTCTCTTTCTCCTCTCTCTCTCTCTCTCTCTTCTCTCTCTTTCTCTCTTTCTCTCTTTCTCTCTTTCTCTTTCTCTCTCTCTCTTTCCTTCTTTCTCTCTTTCTCTCTCTTTCTCTTTCTCTTTCTCTTTCTCTTTCTCTTTCTCTCTTTCTTTCTCTTCTCTCTCTCTTTCTCTATCTCTCTCTTTCTCTCTATCTTTCTCTTTCTCTCTCTTTTTCTCTCTTTCTCTCTTTTTCTCTCTTTCTCTTTCTCTCTTTCTCTCTTTCTCTTTCTCTCTTTCTCTCTTTCTCTTTCTCTCTTTCTCTCTTTCTCTCTTTCTCTTTCTCTCTTTCTCTCTTTCTCTTTCTCTCTTTCTCTTTCTCTCTTTCTCTTTCTCTCTTTCTCTCGTTCGTGCTCTCGTTCGTGTTCTCGTTCTCACCCTCACCCTTCGTCCCCTCACCTCCACCTCCACCTCCACTTTCTCCCTCCTCCCTCCTCTCCCACCATCCATCTCAGTTACCACACACGATAGACTATACTAAACTTCGCACCTTTGCCGAAGCGACGCGAACACCGCGATGAACACCCCCAGCCAAGGAACCTCCTTCCGCCAAAGCAGCCCTGCAAAGCCCTCGTCTCGCGGCTTTCCCCTTCCCGCTCCTTTTCCATTCGACTTGCATTTATTCGGCAATTGCAACGGGGTTTCATCTATGAGGGAGTCGAAGCACCGTGACTAATGGCGATTTAAATGCAACATAAACGAAAAAGAAAGATGAGAGAGTCTCACGTTCTTGCCGATAGGTAGCTTAGTAGGTGAATAATCTATCAAGTCTGATAGATAGTTTAATCTTCATAGTAAAGAAGACAACAGTTAAGTCTCAGTTGTTTAGATCGTTTTTTTACCGTGCGTGAAAGTTGGATTTCAAAACTGTGACCCCATTTCTGGAGCGTGTAATATTGCGCCCCGTGGTACGCACACTGGATTATGCGCTATTGCGAATATCCGTGTTCGAGACGGATATAAAATCATTCACCGGAACATCATGCGTTTTTTGTAAGTAATAACGCGAATGCAGATTAGTGTTTAACTTCTTTAGTGGCTTGTCCTGGCTTGCATAATGGTGGTGTCATTGTCATTTTCAATATAACTACTACTACTACTACTGCTACTGTTGCTGTTCCTTCTACTACTACTACTACATTACTACTACTACTATATAACTATTACTACTACTACTATTACGATTACTACTACTACTATTGCTACTGCTACTACTACTACTACTACTACTACTACTATATTATTATTATTACTACTACTACTATATTATTATTACTACTACTACTATATTATTATTACTACTACTACTACTGTTACTGCTACACTACAATCATCGATTCTCGCGGGCTACAGTGCAGCAGAGTTTCGGCGTCTTATCTTAAAATGAAAGCCAGGTAAGTGCCTTCCAAGTTACGGTTGCAAGAGGTAGGAACGCGTTCTGCTAATTATATTTATTTATATGCTTGGCTTGCTTTAACCCGTTTTAGATTTCAAGCGATAAATGCTGTCGAAATTCGAGTATTTAATGTCGAATGGCCAGTATTTACCCTTGAGTTTGTTTAAAAGCATTAAGTTCGCTTAAGTATTCTTATATATATATTTATGTTTCATCGTCGAATATATAAAGGCAATATTTATCAAGCCCAAAAAGGCACGCCTGGAAATATAATTTGCATATTGGAAGATCACAGATTTTCTTTTAGAATTGTGGAATACTCCGAAATCGTAATATATGTAGAAGGAAACCTCGCTTTGGACTTTAGGAATGACAAAGATGCGGAAAGCCTCTTTCGGCGCAAGAGAGGCAACCGTTGCAAGCCTTCAGGACGCGGTGGAAAGCGGCGAGCTCTCCCGGCGCAGCCATTGCATCTTGTTGAGTCATAAAACAAGCCGTAACGCAACCGCTGCAGCGCCCCAGTGTTGCCACTTCGGGAGGGCTTGTTGGTTCGGCCATAAACTGCATGACTCCTCCGGGATATGTGGACAGGTGGCCCAGGGGCGCCTGTTGTCGGTCGTCGGCGAGACGAGCCTCCACGCGCCTTGTTACTAGGCGAGCGAGGTCTAGGGGGACGCCATGCAGAGGATGGGGGGATTATGCAGAATGAATGGGGGTCTCGAAAATGTTAATGGCTTCGCAGCATGCAGCCGCGTCGCCTGCCGATAAGCCGGCCAAGTTTAAAGTTTTCCTACAAGTTTACGGTCGAATTCTTGATGTGGCGCGCTTGATACCCCGTGAGTGATGGCCGCGTTTTAAGCGGTGGGGGACAACACACGTACTTGCAGAAATTCCTAAAATGGTCAATCAAACCCATTATCCACTAAGAATCTCAACGTTACACGGCCGGCCGCACTGCGGGGCCATAACTGCATCTCTGCTGCAAATGGCCGCCGCGCGGGGTAACAACCCTACGAGCTGACGCACCTGGTGATCGATGGCGATGCGGCCGGAACCCCTTGGTAACCGCCTCGAAGCCCCGCCGACGGAGGACGAGGGGTCACGGGCTCTGGATATGCACTTGCACATCAGCTGAGGCAGAATGCTCCCCGGGGCGCTCCAGGAGAGAGCACCTGCATTCCTTCCTTCGCTCTCTCCTCACGTTCTCCCTCGCCCTCCCGAAGGCGTCTTCGCGCAGAGAAGAGCGGGGCAGCAGACGAATGACTCATGCCCAGGGGGTTCGGGTGGAAGGTAGGGTTAGGAGGCAAGGAGGAGGGGAAGCCTAAATGTCGCGGAAAGTTGGTGAACCTCGCACGCCAGCTTTGTTAACAGAGAAACCGAGGCCGTCCAACCTGAGGTCAACAACCTTCGGGAAATACAAGTAAGACAAAAAGGTAATGTCTCGGATGATAATGAGGCACTCCAGGTAATACTTTTTTCTCCTTTGCCGGCGGTGTCACTCTGGTCGAAGGATGGTTTGAACAGCGGCCAGCATGCTCTCACAGGCCCAACACACGAAACACGTCTTTGTATCGGTGACAAAAAAATGATCCTGTGCTTTTTGATGGGCAAACCCTCGGTCTGGTTGAATTTTTGATGCTTTATTAATTCGTCACTGTTGAACTTCTTTTCAGTAGTTAATTGCTTACGACTTATTGCCGGCTGTAAACAAAAACGTAAAGGCAAGGCGAAATTATGCTTAAGCTATATTTGGGAACAGTTCGGGTAGTAAAGATCTTTCAAAATCCCTCGTTTTTGGATTTTCAGTCATATATTTGAGTTTATGTTCATGAAGGAAGCTTTTCTCTTGACTAACTTTTCGTATGACTATATAAGATGTTACACCGAGGTTTTTCTTGAAGCAGGAGAGACACGTGTATGAATATCTTCACCGTGTTATATGAGACACTGCGTTCTACTTTTGCATTTCCATTCATTAGAGAAACCTTGTTCCGTCACAGATGAATGAAGAAAATCACCCTGACCCCCTAGAAATCTCCGACCTCGATCTAAGTCATCTATGGAGACCGCTTCGAAAAAAGAGAAAAAAAAATCAAAGCAAATAAAGTCCAAAATTAGCTTCACTCCTAAAGCCGCTAAAGTTATCCGGTCTGAACGGGGACTGGCTGGCCCGCCCACTGCCTCTGACGTCACGCAGGTTATATCATGGTCGCTCGGTTATTTTGCCCGATGAAAGTGATCCGTTTATGATGCACTTTTACCCGTCACTTTTGTCCTAGAAATTACCCGCGGTGATAATCATCAGCTTATTTACAACCTTTGCTTTACGAGGATCCTTAATCACGAGTTTGTGCATCGAAGGTCAATTCTATGGAGATAGAGAAAAAAAGTCTGACTTATATGGATCCCAGGTTGCTGATTTGATAGATTATCGGCATTTTCCTCGCTCCTAATACATCGTTAAATACAAACAGTATTTAGAAAAAGACATGGCAGAATTACAAGGAGTATTATACCTGTTTGTTCTTTGTATTTTTTCAAATACTTAAAAAATTAGAATTTACCGAGCTGACGTTTCATGCAACTCCATGTCTGGCTATTTTTTGTCTCCACTCTTGAGTAAGTTATAACCCACGATGGGGACCCTAAGTTAACAACAGTCGGTGTCGTGTTTATAATTCTTCTATTCATTTATTCTAATATATATGCCCGTGCGTGAGCGTGTCTTTGATTTATTTGTTTTCTTCTGTAGGAGAATTTGATGTGTGTTGCGTGCATTTGATTTTGCACTAGCAATGCATGATATGTGTATGTTTATCACATGAGATTCATATATATATATATATATATATATATATATATATATATATATATATAAACAATTAACGAGCAAAACGTAAGAGAGAATAAGAGAGAGAGAGAGAGAGAGAGAGAGAGAGAGAGAGAGAGAGAGAGAGAGAGAGAGAGAGAGAGAGAGAGAGAGAGAGAGAGAGAGAGAGAGAGGGGGGGGGGGAGAGAGAGAGAGGAGGGGGGTAAAAAGAAAGAAGAAAAGAGAAAAGGGGGAAGGGAGAAAGTAAGAAGGAATTACATATACAAAGGGAGAGAAATGGAAACGCATTCTTGTATATAGTAGCTGAGACAGAGAGACAGACAGAGATTGAGACAGAAAACGAGACAGACAACCAGACAGACAAAAGGAGCAATGGAGAGAGAAAAAAAATGTATAGGAGATAAAAACAGAAAAATAGCAGATGTAGAAGGAAAGAAAAGGAGCTGAAGGTGGCAACAAAGGGAGATAAATAGACAGAGTGAGAGAGAGAGAGAGAGAGAGAGAGAGAGAGAGAGAGAGAGAGAGAGAGAGAGAGAGAGGGAGAGAGGGGGGGAGAGAGAGAGAGAGAGAGAGAGTCCGACCCTAAGAAGGGAAGAAGGGAGGGCGGGAGGAGGGAAGAAATAGAGCAGGTGTCGGAAGAGAGAAAGGGAGCTAAAGATAGCAACAAAGGGAGATAAATAGACAGACAGAGAGGGAGAAGACGGGTGAAAGAGATGAAGGCAGAGAGAGAGAGAGAGAGACAGACAGACAGACAGACAGAAAGAAAGAGAGAGAGGGAGTGAGAACGAAGTGTGAGACAATTATGCAATTTCACAGAGAACAGAAAGGGGAGCATAATTGTCCGTAAATAATCTTTGAAAGAGAGGGGCTGGAGGAAGGGAGAAAGAAAAAAATCAACAAAGGAAACGAGAGAGAGAGGAGAGTCGAAAGACAAAAACAAAAACCAGGGGTAAAGACAAATGCAGCAGATCGATGCAGGCGAAGCAAAAATGCAAAGAACCAAATACGTTTCCATTCGAAAGTAGCACAAGTGCCTCATCGTCTTCTCTTCGGCAAATCGATTCGAATCCAAAACGGGTTTGGGACTCCCCTCCGCACCGCCCCCTCCTCCTCCCCTCCCCACCCCTTTCCACAGCCCCGTCGGTTGATGGCCGAACACCGTCTATCTGTCCATCCATCAAATCCACTCAGACACAGATACGACCGTTCCATTGAGCCACCGTTCATATCATTCACTTAACACCAGCCGTCTCGCGTAGCATCCCCGATACAGACGGGGCGGCGATCGACCATCTATCACGACGTCAGACTATCACGCCGTCAGCAGAGCAACATGCATTACTGTCGGGAGAATGACTATCAAGTAGTTTGGTGTCTAAAGAAGATGAAAGGAGGAAGGGGGTATGGGTGGCTGGAAGGGACGGCGGAGTGACTGAGTGATACTACGTGAGCCGTAAGGAAACCGAAAAGGAACACCAAATGATGTCTCGGAATAAGGGTAAAAAAGAATATTGGAAGTATTGCACACATGCGTCAAGGAGTCCGGACCATCGGAAATTTCCTAGAATCCCCGGGTTGCAATCAGTGGTTACTTGTTCACGGCGTTAGTTGGGAAAGCTTTATGAATTTAAAGCTTGTTAAATCAAATTACCAAGTACCCCGGCTGAATATAAACCCGATTTCACGCCCCCGAGAGGCGTACTCGAGGCCCGAAGGTCGACGGCAATCAGAAACGACGGCAGCAAACCGACTATCGACGCTTACAAAAGTCCCCCTCTTGGTCTGCCGAAGAGATGCTGCCTTATTTAGGATAATAAAACGATCATAGTGTGGAGACCATGATCGCGGAGTCATGATGGACGATGTCCTGATTGACGTTAATAGCAGGGTGAGGTGGGAGACCCCCGCCGCCCCCGAGACCCCCGCCGCCCCCGAGGACCCCCGCCGCCCCCGAGGACCCCCGACGCCTGTCCTTACTCCTGCGGGCGTCCCACTTTCATTCCTTGACTGCGGGCTAATCGGAAAATTGATACCCGGTTGATGCATTTCAGTCATGTGATATACCGCACGTTTAAAAAGAAGAAAATGACGTAATTCCTTCTCTGAGACGCGATCGGAAACATTCAAGTCTCCTATACAGATATTTTCATGCAACCAACTGCATGATATGCATGCTCAGACTTGCGAGTATTTAAGAAAATGGTGCCATTTTAATGTAATGTAAATTCTTTACTCTCTCTTTTACAATTCCAAAGGTAAATAATCGCAATATCTGCGAAATACATGATTTACCTTCCATTATTTTCTTTTTCTGATAGCATTTATAAAATCTGTTAAGATGCATCCAGTTCTAAATCCCATCATGTCTAAAGACTTAACCACAACTATCTATTTTACTGTCTCAAGAGAAAGGAAAAGACGTTGGGAGGGGGTGTCTGCCCACGGCATATAACTGTGTGCGGCTGTTAAGGGTAGTGAGAGGTCATCCCCATACTTGGCTAATGACCTCGTTTGCCATCCTACCCGGCCTCCCCACCCGCCTCGCCATACTCTGTCCGGTATCCGACCAGAAACCGCCGGTTGTAGCAAGCGCAGTGGGGGTCAACACGCACCCTCGCTTAGGCACCATCCTTGACCCATTCCATCATCCCTTCAGTGTTTATTTATCCTAGGCTTGCATGCTTGTTTTTCCCACTTTTTCCCTTTCATTTATACTGTCACTCACGTGAAGTGGGACGAGCTAGGGTCTTTGGAAATTCCTTTTTTTCAAATTCCAACCAACGGTATTATGCCATAATTTATATAGAGCCATCCCTGTATATATATATATATATATATATATATATATATATATATATATATATATATATATATATATATATATATATATAACTTTATACACAACAGCTGAAACAATACAGAATGTCATTAATGATGATGATGAACAAAGGATTGAGAATACCGCACTCGCGGTACTTAAGAAGTCCAGGAGAAAGAGAAAAGTCCAAGACGAATAATGGGCAAATGAACATAGTAAAGGAAAACGTTAATAAAAGTGTATCAAAGTATGTTAACGGGTCATTGTTCAGAGGAAAGGAGTGGAGGGAGGAATAAGAAAAAAATGAAAGGATTGAGAAAAAGAAAAGTACTTGCTCCCTCAGAGAAGATCTATAGCCTTGACAGCATTATCAGTCTACCTGTTATCTATGCACTATACTGAGGCTGTGGAAGTCACTATGTAATTGACAGTGCCATCCCATCCTTTGGGTATATGACCGCTGGAAAGCAATAAAGTGTTCAAACGCTGTACAGATAACAGGAGAAGTCCCTTTGAAAGATAGTCCTTGGAAGTTCTCTGCTTTGAGAATAGTAGTCTTTCTTCTTCATTCGTTATCTAATGGCCTTCCCCTTTTCCCTCTGGTAAGCCTAGTCAAAGAAACTAGCAAGAAGATATTTGATGACACATTTAAGGTGGAGAGGTTAGTACCCCTGTTTGTTAAGGGGTCTTAGAGTTAGTAAGGTTTTGCGAGTCGACGGTGCTAGACAATCAAGGATTCTTTGCGTCTTGCTTTGGTCGAATAAGAATTTGAATGTGTTACGTAGTCTTTCATAATGGCTAAATATAATTGTTATTGTGGTAACTCAAATGATTGTGTTGTGTTTAATAATGGCCACGAAACCAGAATAAAAAACATTCATAAATTTGACTCCAGATTATTCCAAAGTTTAATTTGCTATCACAAACATAGTTTTAAACAAAGAGGTTCGATACTTATGATTCTTATGTGTTTATATAAAAAACAACATGCATTGCAAATAACGTCTGCATTTCTAAGCAAGAACTGAGATTTGAAATATATATGAATTAACCAACTAGGATGAATCACTGGGCTTGGTTAGCTGAGTTAGTGACTTCCCAAAGATGGATCACTGGATTATTTTTAGGCCAGGTTGTGAAGATAGATGGAAGAATAATGCAAATTAAGTCCATGACCTTTAGCACAGGTTGATACAATATACTTAATTCATTGAGCGCCACTTACCTTCAGTGCAATTTATAATTGTGAAACTTAATGAGAAAGACATTCATATACACGCATACAATAAATATGTGAGAATTAATATATATATATATATATATATATATATATATATATATATATATATATATATATATATATATAGGTGGATAGATAGATAGATAGGCAGACAGATAGGTAGTTAGAAAGACAGATAGATAGATAGGTACATAGGTAATTTCACAGTCTTTTCCATTCCTTTTGTACCTTTACACACCATCCATAATGCTGATCAGCTGCCCCTTACCGCCTTGTGCAAACGCGAGGAAGTTCCGACGACCGGGCCAAGACGGGCTTCCTCGGAGGCCAGTCAGCTCGCAGTCAGCATTCTGGTCTTGTGGCGAGACCTTTGCCTGCCCGGCTCCACGTGTCGGTGTCACTCCCCCTGCTGATATCGTCTTGACAAAGTCCAGACTCCCATCCGGCCCCCGACACGTCCCAACCCCTCGAGACGCTCCCACCTCAATAGCGGGAACCCCCTACCAGTCGGACACGCTTGCTCGGCCCCCGACCACATCGCCACGACGCGCTCTGCCTTGTTGATTCGACGGCTTTCTTCTTTTCAATCTTTGTCGTTTTTTAGGTTTTCTTGTTCTAGGTCTGGTGTGTTTGTTGGTTGGTTTTTAACCTCTGAATGTGTCTACGTTGACTCAGAGGAAAATTGTTTGTTGATATCCAGTGCTTGTTCAGTTCTTGTGACGTGTGTCTCTTTGTTCTCTAATGGCTCTATGCATGTAATATGGGTCTTTTCTATTTCTGTTTTTTCTGACTTACGATTTTCGTTTTTTTTAAGTATCCCATTGTTAGCTTTTCTCTCTCTCTCTCTCTCTCTCTCTCTCTCTCTCTCTCTCTCTCTCTCTCTCTCTCTCTCTCTCTCTCTCCCTCTCTCTCTCTCTCTCTCTCTCTCCTCTCTCCCTCTCTCCCTCTCTCCCTCTCTCCCTCTCTCCCTCTCTCCCTCTCTCCCTCTCTCCCTCTCTCCCTCTCTCCCTCTCTGTTTCCCGTTGTGTGTATGTGTGTGTGAGTGTGAGTGTGAGTGTGAGTGTGAGTGTGAGTGTGAGTGTGAGTGTGAGTGAGTGAGTGAGTGTGTGTGTGTGTGTGTGTGTGTGTGTGTGTGTGTGTGCATGGACGTTTTCTCTTTCCTAAGAGTGCTGCATAGGGAGCAGTCCCCATGGGTGTGGCCGGGCGGCTGGGTGTGCCAGGTATTCGGGTGGCGGCTGACCAAATGATCTGCAACGAGTGGCGGTGCTCCCTTCATGACGGCTCGTGGCCACTGGTGAGTGCACGCGTGGCGTTGGCGCGATAGTGGCTGATT
>NC_091579.1:15381979-15384479 GCF_042767895.1 Penaeus vannamei
GAATACATGCAGTAACAGCAACGATGATTAAACAATCTTATTTAAACACACTGCCATACAAGTCACGCGTTTAAATGGAGACGCAATGAAAACAACCATAGGATGACACATTGACGGTCTAATAATTGCTTTATAGTCCACGGGAGATAATGAAAAATTATTATAATACTTAAAATGCTGGTCTCTCGGGCTCACCACCACCACGCCCAAAGCCTAATGGTTTAGTGAGAGTTAAAACACAGCTTTCCTTCCCTAGGCCTAAATTATCCAGGATGGCGCGTATAATTATAGTGAAGTGTAAAATGTGTGGAGTGAGTGTTGTTTTGTGTATGTGTGTATGTCTGTATATGTGCGCGGAAGGGTATAATCTGAGGAAACTTCAAATTTAAATTATGTGACGTGAATGAATGCAAAGAAAAATGTAAGGGAAAACATAAATATTTGCGTGAATAATGAGAGATACAAGAAACGCGAAGTTATCATAAATACCAAAAAATAAGAAATGCGAGTGTTTGTGTTATAGAAAACATTATTGTGAAATATGAACGCATTGTGAGATATTTAAGTACATCGATTATCTATATAGGATGCAAATTGTCCCATTAGTATGATGAGAGAGTGGCGACTATCAATTTACCCAACCATATATACATGCAAGTAAATATAAACATATCTTTGGGTGTTTAACGGCAATATCCGGCTCTTTTGAAGTCTTGGTGACTCAGCTGGAGGCCATGTGTGGAACAGAACACGATTCACAAAGTTTCAAAAATTCTAGATCTCCACCTCCATTATCATAATCACAAGTTTATTTTATTTCATTTTAGCTTATCTAACTTTGTTTTATTTCAATTTATCTCATGTTATTTTTTACGGCTTTTTTTCTAAAGAAGTTGCCTCCGCTATATCTTGGTTCGCTTTAGAAGTAATACGTAGGTTTCGCAGAATCTTTGTTCTATGGAATACTTCGCGGACATTTTCCCCTTCTTCTAACCTCGGTCTTGAACAAATAAGTATATACTAAATTCGTAAACGCTTCCTCGTCACTTGCAATCATCCCTGCGCATTCGCTTCTTACAATAAATAAATAAAAACTGGTTAGCGCATATAAATTGAACTTGCTTAAGGCACGGTTGACAGTAGAGGCCAAAATTTAGCCCTCGTAAATTCCAAAACATGATGTCTCACCTGGTGCGCCCCTTTCTCCCTTCCCCACCTCCTATCCTCATCCCCTCCGCCTACCCCTCTGCCTCCCTCTTCTGCCTCCCCTCCCCTTTCCCCCTTCGCCTTGTCCCTCCACTTCCCTCCAACCCCTCCCCACAGTGCCCCTCCCAAGGCCTTGCTACGTACCCTCGAAGGCGCCGGGCCCTTCACGGTAGTCGTGTGCTTTCAGGCAGCCACATTTTATTTACTTCCCTTAATATTTCAGTTGTTTACTTATTGGCAAAGGTGCACTGAGTCTCTGCATCATTATCGAGTGGTGCAAAGGAAGAGAGGCCAAAAGATTACTTCAGAAATTTACGATTTGAATGTTCGTCTATGATTGTGCATCGTCGCTGGAGTTTACCGGGTATGAGCTGGATAATAGCTCAAGATATCGCGAAGAACAAAAATAGAGACTAAGCAATGGGGAAGCTGAGGGTGCCAAGACAGACAGGCACTATGACACGGTCGCGGAAGCAAGGGGAGAAAGAACCGCGGAAGAGAGGAGACTGGCTCTGGGGAGGGAAAAGTACACGCAAGAGCACTCTTCAACCGGATCTGAAAACGCCCATTGCTCGGTGGAATGGATTGCCAGTGCATAGAATGACGAACTGCCATAGCATGAAGGAAAAATATACACCGAGACTAGAGTAGCAGCAGAGAGGACTAAGCAAAGCAAGCGAAGGATAAACAACGGAGGGCAAAGATGCTGGTGTTAGGTGAGCAGTATTACACAACCCACACCCATGCACGCACGTTGGCCGCGCCCATAACACGGAAATATAGCAGGAAGCCGACTGCAAATTGCTAAGACGAATTCCTGTTGTCCTGCCTTGTCTTCCCTGTTGCATTACCTTGGTCTAGTCTCACAGGAACCTCTTGCAACTCATTATATGTCGCATCGACTTCATATATCATTATTATTACCTCCTTCACCTTGGAACAAACACAAGTTCGCTCTGTCACCCAGCACAAGTAATACATAACACCGCGTCGCACTTATCTTCCTACAGGCCTTTCCAATTACAGCTCGCCAAGACCGAAAGCCGCCTTCCCGCCTTTTGTCCATTGTTTTACTCTTCCGTAATACATCGAGATACACTTACAAACCCTGGGTGTATTACAAATGCCATTATGTTATTACTATTGTCTTTCTAATACGCTTGACATGCGAGATTTCCATGGCCATTCTAGCCTAAAAGCAACCTGAGCAACGCCATGAGGTTCTCCAAGCGCCGCGCTGGAACATACATCACCGTCACAATCACCCTCGCAGCATCGGTTTGCGGCGGCGCCA
>NC_091579.1:15389479-15391979 GCF_042767895.1 Penaeus vannamei
CCCTTGGGCGTGTGGGCGTAATACTATTTGTTTTTGTTCATTACTTCCCGAGAGCGCACCCTGACTGCATGACGGCGATTTGCTCCAGTGTTCACGACCTTCGAACGCATTCAGTTGCATAATTCAGCAGAAATTTTGTACATTCGCAAAACCCAATGAAAATTATAAAAGAGGAAAATATAACCGGTTTACCTCTCAAACAGTTTTCAGTCTATGGGCGTCTGCAAGATTCCCCCTACGAAAAAAAATGTTTTTCCTGATATTCTTGATTCAAATTAATAAGCACGCATTGGATAGGTCAGGTACCTGGAAAAGGTCACAGGAAAATTATGGATAAGATAATCCCCGGGTAAAGCAGAGAGGCCAGTCTTTTCCTCCGGGGAGATTATCCTCGCACAGACAAATTTGCTACACCCGTATCCCCTTCAGAAAAAATAACCACCATTTGCGCGGGAATATCGCAAAATACCAGTAATAGAATCAAATACAAGACATGAAATTTTCAACACTCACCTTTTTATGCCCAAACGCCCTAACAATGCATTCGTAAAAATAGGGTTTTGTGGCAGGCGAACGTGATTGTGTGTTTATCAACTTTTTATCGAGCGACTCCCACCTGCCTCCGCCACGCACGCGATCCGCTCCGCCGGGAGGGCGACGGGAGGAGAACTCACCCGGAGAATGACTGCCTCGCCGGGAAAGCCTGTGTGTGTGTGTGTGTGTGTGTGTGTGTGTGTGTGTGTGTGTGTGTGTGTGTGTGTGTGTGTGTGTGTGTGTGTGTGTGTGTGTGTGTGTGTGTGTGTGTTGTGTGTGTGTGTGTGTGTGTGTGTGTGTGTGTGTGTGTGTGTGTGTGTGTGTGTGTGTGTGTGTGTGTGTGTGTGTGTGTGTGTGTGTGTGTGTGTGTTAAAACATGTCTGCTTTCATACTTGTAAAATTACCCAATTCTCCGAAAGCGCGAGAAAGACACAGAGAGAGAGAGAGAGAGAGAGAGAGGGAGAGGGGGAGGGAGAGGGAGAGGAAGAGAGAGGGAGAGGAAGGGAGGGAGGAAGGGAGGGAGGGAGGGAGAGGGGGGTGAAGGGGGGGAGGGAGGGAGGGGGGGTGAAGGTGAAGGGAGGGAGGGGTGAAGGGAGGAATGGAGGGAGGAAGGGAGGAGGGAAGGAGGGAGGGAGGGAGGGAGCGAGGGAGAGAGAGAGAGAGAGAGAGAGAGAGAGAGAGAGAGAGAGAGAGAGAGAGAGAGAGAGAGAGAGAGAGAGAGAGAGAGAGAGAGCCCAAGGGCCTGAACGCTAAATAAAGTAATGTGAAGAGAAGATGCCTAGACTAACTTAACTGATGACGATCATTTAATAACAGATTTCCACGTCCTCGCTAGCACTTAAGTGGACGTGTTGTCAACTCTTATCTGATCTGAAGTTTCTTTTCGTGTACTGTTTGCCTTAAATATAGCTCATATAGCATCTGCAGGGGATCGCTGTTCGCTGGCTCACTTTTTGCTACTGTTTATAAATCTTAAGTCAGAGGTGAAAGTTCGAGAAAGGAAAGTATCAGCGTACATAATCCTATTATAATTAGAGTACCTGCTAAACGAAATTAAGCCATTCACCGAGAGAGATAAAGAATAAAAAAATCTAAATACATATCCACAGAATCGTAAATACACAGTAAACACTCCCTGGTAACAGCATGGAGACGCAATCATAAACAAAAGAGTTGGGTTACGTTGCCCCACCGGTCAATGGGTGGATCCTCGACCTTTACCGTTTCTTTCCCGGGGAGACTGGTAACCCAAGAGCAAGGAGAGGGGCGCAACAGCCTCGGAGTCTAGTGTTTTCTCGGCGTGAAAGGAGGGGGATAGCGTCCCACGGAGGATAGCGAAGGATACGGTGGCTTGCCTTCCTTCGCGTGGTAAGAGGAATTCGGACTTTGGAGTAAGGAGCTGGGCTTCCTTAAACTTATAAAGGTAGCTGATCTTGCACTTTGATATGTACGTGTTCATAGAATTATTAATATAAGATTTGCTTATCATTATGTTATCAAATACTTACAGAAAATAATATATTGCTAGTCGAGATCTAAACGAAGCAATCAAACCAAAAGGAAAAGAATACTACATGTACTTACTATTCCATGACAAGGACAAATTCTGCGTCAGTCTTGAAAACATCTTGTAGTTGTACAGCCCTCGGTGTAGGCCTCAACATTACGCAGATGGCAATCTCATGGACAATATCTGAGGTGCAGTCGGCTCCGAGGCGCCATCTGGACGAAAACTTGGCGGCAAACTCTTCCCCGGTGATTCTGTGTCGACAGTGGTACACCACGGCGAACTGTCCCCTGTGGGAGGAAGGGAAGTTTTAGTATCAATCTGTAATCGTTATTAGAAAATATACCTACAACTTGAGATTATTGTAGGATAATAGTGTTTTCGCTATGTAATCTCTTGAATAAAATTCTACAATTGCATATGCAACAGCATTTTGATAAAAAGCTGGAACTGCGCCGT
>NC_091579.1:15396979-15401979 GCF_042767895.1 Penaeus vannamei
TCTTTCTGTTTCAGAATATTCAAACACGAAGCCAAATAGCCAAATGTTACGTCACTTGTCTTCACCTAGATTGTTACTAACAGCGCCTTGATCTCCAACAACTGCACCGAGCCCAAGCCAACCCACCAGCATTCCTTGCCATGTAACGCCATCTCCCGCTCGGCCTTACTGTCCCTCCATATCAACTGCACTTTCTGGGTGGCCTCTGCAGGGAAAGTCGGGAGGGAGGTTTCTCCGTCTGCACGTCTAGGGCCAGGCCTTCACACCCCAATGAACGCTATGTTATCCGTGTACTGGACAGTGTGTGTGTGTGTGTGTGCGTGTGTGTGTGTGTGTGTGTGTGTGTGTGTGTGTGTGTGTGTGTGTGTGTGTGTGTGTGTGTGTGTGTGTGTGTGTGTGTGTGTGTGTGTGTGTGTGTGTGTGTGTGTGTGTGTGTGTGTGTGTGTGTGTGTGTGTGTGTGTGTGTGTGTGTGTGTGTGTGTCAGCGAGAGAGAGAGAGATGAGGAAGGGAGAAACTAGCACTTACATATAAAGAATATGCACGTACTCACACACCGCTCGTTTTGTTTGTCAAAGTTCCGATGCTATGTTTATCATTCAGGATGACATGTGGTTGGGGTGTCGTATGATATTCAACTCTGCAGCGACTGCGTAGTTAAAGCCATATTAAGCAAGTGCTAATCTAAAAATCTATGTCGAGATAGTCCTTGTACAAATCTGGCTGAATAAAATAAATAGACATCGAAATGACCGGTAAACCTGTCCGTTCGACCTTGCGTCTGGTTACATGTCGCATATTGTAAATAAATGTAAATATTCACCTGGACAATTTGCGACCCGCCCTCTGATCCACGCACCGCGACCATGAATCTAATAATGTGCATGGGCCATGGCGGGACACTCGCAGCGGCGCAACCAGAGAAAATTGGGTACGCGCTGCGCTGGGAACTCTCGCCGCCGCTCCGTGCCGTGTCTCGGTGCAGTGCAAGGAAGCCTTACGTGTATCCTTTATCCCAGTAATCGATGCAACTTGATCCTTCACCTTCACCTAGCAATTTTCCTTGAACCTCTCGATGCCGTGTCCCTTCCCAAACTCATTCATGAACATTCCCGTTGTTTGGACTTTCTTGACAGAAGAAGAAAACAAATCCAGTATCATTTTACCCATTCCATTTACCCTTTTCAAAGCCTGGCACTTCTTGATCATTGCCAACGTCTCTTCAAGATCTTGAAATTATACCCATCCCTCTCTCCTTGGACCTGCCACTGCCTGGTCCCTCCCAAAAGCCCACCTTGAGGCCTCCCACCTTCCCGGCCCCTCCCAGCTGTTCCTTGTGAAATTTCCACTACACTGATCATATGTTGGGATGACGGACATTTGAGGCTGCGAGGCGGAGTGGCTTGCTCAACATCTTAGGGATAGACTTCCTCTCGACGTATCAACAGCAAGCTAGCGTAATGAATTGATATCGCACGTCGTATGATCACCGGAAAGACCGTGCGAATCTCTCTACGGTGTCCTCTCTGTGCGCCTTGTACTTGGATAGAGTGAGTTTCAAATACTCCAAATGGCGTGAGGTCAGACTCACGCGTGAAGGCCCCATGTTTTCCTGTCTACGATGTAGATAAAGGCGATCAGGTTTATGACCGTCACGGGGCCCCGGGGGTCATATCGTGCTGCTGTGGGTTACAGAGGGCGCCGGGAAGGTCGTAGCTCATGCTCTGGTCGCAGACAAATAAGGAAAGTTACATAAGGTCCAAGTATGGCGAAGGGGGAGGGTGGGTGGCCGAAGGAAGGGGGGGGTATGTAGAAGGGGTGCTGCCATAACGCTGCTATAAACCGCAATTACCCAACAGATAATGTATTATCCTTAGGACTTCGATGACCGTGGGAGGGACGAGGGTAATGCTAACACGTGTTCAACCTTGGAGGACATAATGGCACCTCGCCGATATATGAAGCCCTTACTTATGCAAAAGAATAATGGAGTAAGAATTCTGCAAATACACATGATAAATGAATTTCCCTGCCCTTCAGGTGCAGAAAAAAGGAAAGACCTGCAGCAAGTGTCGAAGAAGAACGGCTGGTTCTCCATCGTTCACCCTGGCTGCCGCCGACATCCAGGTAATTATATCTTAGACATAATTTTTCACGCTGACCGGTCGCCCATGCTGATTATTATGCTTCGGGAGTGCTGTTTAATCAACCAGTCGTGCCTGCTCTAATCAGGCCGCTTTATAAAAGAAACGACACCAACGGCCATTTTATTTTTAGTCACAATGGTGTTCGAAAGACCTTTTTGAATCGTGATAGAGTAAACTGGATTCATTTTCTTTTTTCGAGACTGTTTATTCCCATCGGAGGGATATCTGAGCCTCGGTGATTTTGTAACCTGAGACTTGATTCAAGATCGTTTTTTATATATTTTTGTTTATTCTCCCTGTTCATGTATTTTCGTCAGGTATACACAGCGCTCTGACGAGTAAATCATATCTTGCCATATCATGTTGATGATACCCGCAGTATTTTAATTATAGTCATAGTTATATGCTGCATAAATAAGCTATAAATGTTACTTTTACTAGATGCCTAAGCATTACTAGTCTTACATAATATTCGACTTTATTATATCCATAAACAGCAACACCAAAGTATACATACCTCTCCCTTCCTCATTCGATAAGATACACTTTAATAATCAGAATTAGAATCCACCAATCAAGTATTATTCATCTATCTTACTCGTACACCGCCAAAGTTCACTCTCCCACGCCCAACCCTGATTTTTTAAGCTTAGATTAGTCTCCTGTTTCATAGTCAGTGATTGAATGTTTACATAAGACGGAATCTACATAAGAGATAACTAAGATAACACAGGTCCTTCTCGGAAAGGTTAATAGTCAGTTGGTTGTCATTCCTTGGTTCTTCCGCATACTGAGAGACTGCGTATGTTGTATTTATTTATTTATTTTCATTTTATGTTATTTTTGTGATGGTATATTTTATTGCAATATACTTTTTTTATTTTGTCTGCAATGTCTTTGTTTTGCTTTTCACTTGTATATGTACTTCGTGAATTTGAATATCTAATACTTAAGTTATTGCTTGATGTTAGGCTAATCACCAATACGTAAATTAGTGTTGATGATACCAACAATACACACAGATCATAAAGGCGTTGAGGGTAATATGGTTTCCAGAAAAGACGAGCGGTAGTAGTTGAAGAAGACGAAAAAGAAGAAGAAGGTGACGACAAAGATCAAGAATAAGGATAAGATGATGATGGAGAAAAAAATCAAAAGAAAATGAAGAAACAGGAGACGAGAAGAGGAAAAAAAACGATGACGAAGAAGAAAAAGACGATGACGAAGGACAAGACGAAGAGGAGGAGGGGAAAGAAGAAGAAAAGATAACGCTTCACAATATTTTTTCGCCCCTCTTGCGGCCTTGAAGAAGTAACTACAAGAGATGCTGTGATATTCGCTAAGAGAGACGTCACAGAGACAATAGCTGTTGAGCCAACTCGTGAGCGGAAGAGGGGGTTGCCAGAAAAGGCTTTTTCGGGAGAGGGGGTTGCCAGAAAAGGCTTTTTCGGGAGAGGGGGTTGCCAGAAAAGGCTTTTTTCGGGAGAGGGGGTTGCCAGAAAAGGCTTTTTCGGGAGAGAGGGTTGCCAGAAAAGGCTTTTTTAGGGAGAGGGGGTTGCCAGAAAAGGCTTTTTTCGGGAGAGGGGGTTGCCAGAAAAGGCTTTTTCGGGAGAGGGGGGTGCCAGAAAAGGCTTTTTTCGGGAGAGGGGGTTGCCAGAAAAGGCTTTTTTCGGGAGAGGGGGTTGCCAGAAAAGGCTTTTTCGGGAGAGGGGGTTGCCAGAAAAGGCTTTTTCGGGAGAGGGGGTTGCCAGAAAAGGCTTTTTTCGGGAGAGGGGGTTGCCAGAAAAGGCTTTTTTCGGGAGAGGGGGTTGCCAGAAAAGGCTTTTTTCGGGAGAGGGGGTTGCCAGAAAAGGCTTTTTTCGGGAGAGGGGGTTGCCAGAAAAGGCTTTTTTAGGGAGAGGGGGTTGCCAGAAAAGGCTTTTTTCGGGAGAGGGGGTTGCCAGAAAAGGCTTTTTTCGGGAGAGGGGGTTGCCAGAAAAGGCTTTTTTCGAGAGAGGGGGTTGCCAGAAAGGGCTTTTGTCGGGAGGGGGGGTTGCCAGGAAAGGCTTTTGTAGGGGGGGGGGGTTGCCAGAAAAGGCTTTTGTCGGGAGAGGGGGTTGCCAGAAAAGGCTTTTTTCGGGAGAGGGGGTTGCCAGAAAAGGCTTTTTTCGGGAGAGGGGGTTGCCAGAAAAGGCTTTTTTCGGGAGAGGGGGTTGCCAGAAAAGGCTTTTTCGGGAGAGGGGGTTGCCAGAAAAGGCTTTTTTCGGGAGAGGGGGTTGCCAGAAAAGGCTTTTTTCGGGAGAGGGGGTTGCCAGAAAAGGCTTTTTTCGGGAGAGGGGGTTGCCAGAAAAGGCTTTTTCGGGAGAGGGGGTTGCCAGAAAAGGCTTTTTTCGGGAGAGGGGGTTGCCAGAAAAGGCTTTTTTCGGGAGAGGGGGTTGCCAGAAAAGGCTTTTTTCGGGAGCGGGGGTTGCCAGAACAGGCTTTTTTCGGGTCAGGGGGTTGCCAGAAAAGTCTTTTTTCGGTAGAGGGGGTTGCCAGAAGAGGCTTTTTCGGGAGAGGGGGTTGCCAGAAAAGGCTTTTTTCGGGAGAGAGGGTTGCCAGAAAAGGCTTTTTTCGGGAGAGGGGGTTGCCAGAAAAGGCTTTTTTCGGGAGAGAGGGTTGCCAGAAAAGGCTTTTTTCGGGAGAGGGGGTTGCCAGAAAAGGCTTTTTTCGGGAGAGGGGGTTGCCAGAAAAGGCTTTTTTCGGGAGAGGAGGTTGCCAGAAAAAGCTTTTTTCGGGAGAGGGGGTTGCCAGAAAAGGCTTTTTTCGGGAGAGGGGGTTGCCAGAAAAGGCTTTTTTCGGGAGAGGGGGTTGCCAGAAAAGGCTTTTTTCGGGAG
>NC_091579.1:15406979-15409479 GCF_042767895.1 Penaeus vannamei
GCCTTCCTGCGCAGCTCTGATGAGGGAGGTGCGAAGGGGCGCTGTCACACGAGAATTAAAGGTTGATGTATGACCCTCTGTCTGCGTGATGCATCCTGCTGCTTGTCTATTTATGGGAGATGGTTTTTAACTGCTGCTTCCAGTCGCTGCGTGTCTCTTCAAATGGCTAAACTGCTCTACATTCCTTCGAGGCATCTCACGGTTTCTGAGATACGAAGATGGGCGTATATGTGGAGCCCGGCACGGCGGATAATCTTAAATAGTCAGTCATTCCGGTGACTTTTACCCAGTACTGTTCGCTTGTCTTTTAAGCGCAGTCGCTCTGAGATGCGGTACCTGAAATTCTCTGATTACACGTGCTTCTGATTACATGCAGCACGTGTAACCTTCCCTTTAAGTGATTCGGTAGGAGTGTAAACAAAGGCTAGCGCTGCCGGACCATTGCCTTCCCTGCGGCGTTTCCTCGCCGATCCCTCACCTTGACCTCTCCGAATGTGGAAAATTAAATGCAAGAAAAATGTTCCATGCACTTTTCGCACACTTATCCTTGCCTTCCCCTCCCTGTACCTTTTCCTCGCTCCCAAGCACACCTCTTAGTCTCTGCCTCTGCTTTTGCATGCGAGAGATGAACCGAGTTCATTTTGTACATTCATCCCTAAGGCGGGGTTCTTAACATAAATCCTAAATTTAGGTAGTCTCTATTCTCCTACGATAAAAAAAATAAATGATCGCAATAACCCATCGCTATTCTATTCTGAGAGCGATTCAAGAAGTAGATTACTGCGGAGAAATACTACTCGCAACCCCCCACCAAGTTGATTTTTTTTTTCTTCTGCTACTTCTACTTCTTCTTCTTCCTCTTTTACTGTTAAGTCCACATTCCTTTGTTCATCAACTCAATCCTTAGATTTACCGTTTCACTAGAAAACCACACCATACATTCAGTCGTTTTAATGTGGCACTGTGACTTACTTGTAATTCCCCTGTATCATTACCCTGCGCACTGCTATCGGGTTCATCTACCTTCACTTCGAGACCTTCATGAGGCCGCTGTGTGATCACGCGATGCCGCACACGTCCCGCCGACACCTCCCTGGGATCTCCGCCTGTGTCTCCGTGTGTTCACATCTCTCACAACGACAATGTCTTTATGTTCCGGTTTTGGCCTTATGTAAATCCGTTTCTGGAGTTGTTGTCGCCCCTTTCGTCCTGAGATTGCGGACACGTTCGCAGATCTGCCTAAGATCTGAATGGTTCCTGAGACGTGTCGTGTTGCGTTTTAGATCGAACCTCTTTGTTTGCGTCGGAGGAAACTCGGTCGAAGCTGCTGATGTTTTTTTCTTTTCTTCCTTTTAGGATACTTCGTGAACTTCTCACTAAAATCCATACGTGAAATTGTCTATTTTTCTTTTGTTTTTAAGTAAAGGCAGTGGAGCAATTTTGGTCGAGCTACATTTCATCACGCATGGGCGGGGTTCTTCTCTCTATACAGTAGAATGATGGTGACACGCTGGGCGCTGGTCTGCCTCAGCCCACAACCTCCTTGTCCTGTCATGGATGACTGTCATGCGAAAAATATCTCACAGCATAACTTCTTTCTTTCGCTGTCAGTTATACTCCCACGACCTTAGGTATACCGCCAGGATCCCCACGACCTCCGCCCGCGGCATCGCTTCAAATAAGGTGGAGTGCATCCCGCAGCATTAGCATAATAGGGTTATTACGCATCTTCTAACTCCAGGGTGTTGTTATCCAGGCATGTATTAAACCCTCCAAGACTGGGTCCTGTGTCCTGCCTGCTATTTTCACTACGTTTCCCTGAGCCTTTTCCTCCCTGCTGTGTCCTTAATTTTATGACTGCCAAACTGTGCCCACTCCCCCCCCCCCATCCCAACCTTCCCCGCCTTTGTCCTTTAATTGATTTTGTTGTGTCCTCTAACCTGTGTTTTCCTTGACAGTTTCATTCTCTGACATATCCGTCAAAGGCGCTTAATATGAATTTATATTCCATGGATGTTCCTAAAAGCGTTCTCCATGGCTGCCGGGTCTCTGACGGTCACCTCGTCAGCTGTTTGTGATCGTTTGCCTCTCATTCGCAGTGCTTTCGGTCGTGTCTGTTTTACTTGTTCATGGCTCGAGTATTTCCATCCTGACCTTTATCTTTTGTATAATCTAAAACTATTTTGGTTTCCTATTCTCGCTCCAAATATTAAGTTTTCAGTTTATACCGTATCTGTTTGCATTCTGCGGTTACGGCCTTATACGCTCAGCGCTTACCTATTTTCCTAGTGTTCCAATACCTGAAAAAGGGCAAAAAAGGCTTCAAAACAAGTCATGAAGGAAGTTTGGCCAGAGCTACGCACTTCGCTTGCAGAAGGACGCGACACATGCAACCCCGCCTAGCCGAACACTCGTCCAAATCAAGTGGAAATGGTGACTCGCCGTAGTAACGCTGAAATCGATTCTTCCCTTTAAAAGCCTCAACTCCTCTCCTATCTCA
>NC_091579.1:15414479-15416979 GCF_042767895.1 Penaeus vannamei
CTCCCCTCTCCCCTCCCCCTCGCCCTCCCTCTCACTACTTCCACTTGTTCGTCTTTGGACAATTCCCTTCAAACACCTGCGTTGCTCTTGCTCCTTCTCTTGTTTTTATGCCCTTTTTTATTTATCAATTAATTTATTTCTCTTTTCTTGTATTCATGTTCTGTTCTGAGTCATTTTCACCCTCCACTTCAGGTCCAGCAGTACTTCTGTTTATCTTTTTTTTCGTCTCTCATAACTACTTTCTGTGATGTGCTGATGTTTCTCCCTTTTTATGCCTTCCTTCTTTCCTCCTTTTCTTTCTCGCCACTTATCAGCTCTGCTTTTTTACATTTTCCTCATTATTTTCCCTTTTTTTACCTTCTGTCCCCTTCGAGCTACCCGTCTTTATTTTTTCACAATTTTCTAATCCTTTATACTCCATGTTTTCTTTTTTCATTCCTCATTCATTCACCTCATTCTGTGCCTCCTACTCAGGCCAGAGAGGAGGATAGGCCGGGGAGCAGGAGTCGGACGTCCCCTTGGTCGTTTGCTGATACTGAGAGAGAATTAATTACGACTTTCAGATCTCTCTCTCTCTCTCTCTCTCTCTCTCTCTCTCTCTCTCTCTCTCTCTCTCTCTCTATATATATATATATATATATATATATATATATATATATATATATATATATATATATATATATCCATCTATTCCATCTCCTACTCCATCTCCTACTCCATCTCCTACTCCATCTCCTTCTCCATCTTCTCCTCCATCTTTATCTCCTTTTCCATCTCCTCTATCTCCTTCTCCGTCTCCCTTTCCATCTTCTCCATCTCCCTCTCCGTCTCCTTTGTTTCTACCTCTCATTCTCATTCTCATTCATTCTCTCTCATTCTCATTCATTCTCTCTCAACCTCTTTGTCTCTCTCTCTCTCTCTCTCTCTCTCTCTCTCTCTCTCTCTCTCTCTCTCTCTCTCTCTCTCTCTCTCTCTTTCTTTCTTTCTTTCTTTCTTTCTTTCTTTCTTTCTTTCTTTCTTTCTTTCTTTCTTTCTTTCTTTCTTTCTTTCTTTCCCTCTCTTTCTCTCTCTCTCTCTCTCTCTCTCTCTCTCTCTCTCTCTCTCTCTCTCTCTCTCTTTCTCTCTCTCTTTCTCTTTCTCTTTCTCTTTCTCTTTCTCTTTCTCTCTCTCTCTCGCTGATGGCTCTCCTCCCTCCCCCCACCTCCCCCACTCCGACCTCCCCACCTTGCGCTTACGGATTTTAGGAAGGGGGGAGGAAGGAGAGGCCGAGTGGGGGGGGGGGGGAGATGGAGGAGCAGGCGTAGCTCTGCGCCCGGGTATTTATAGCCGGCGTGGGCGTGGAAAGGAACTCCCTCCTGCGAGATGTTAATTGCCATTTAGGGGATTTAGGCCACATCTGAAGTACGGGCTGAAAAGGTGGTCTATCTTTCAAGGGGAAAGTGACTTGTGAAACCGATAATACGTCAAATTAGTGGCCGGATCACAAAGTCGATCGCCCGTTGAAGGGAGTCGATTCCTTCGAAAAACCGTTACGTTCTACATGACTCGTGTCTGAGATCATCAAGCCCTTAGGAGATGGTTGAGTCAGGTATGAACCGCACTTCTAAGGGCCGTCGATCTTGTTCCCCCTTAGCACCCTCGAACACCTGCTCTTAGGCTTCCACTCCCAGATACGACCACTCGCCCCTAGTCCTCCACTCCCACCTTCAAACACCTGCCCCTAGTGCTCCACTCCCATCTTCGAAAATGTGCCCTTAGTTCCCCACTCCCTCTTCAAGTGGAAAATCCTTTTCTCTCCTGTAGCGGGCTTTCCCGAAGTTCGAGTTCGTCAGGCAAATCTCGGGAGTCATCAACCCCTTGTATCGTGCAAGAGGATCTAACACAACAATCCCTGCTCATCCAGCTGGTCCGGACACTGCTATCATCCCCACTATTCAGCTGGCTCATGCAGGGCAGTGACATCACCGTTTATCCCTGGACAAAGCCCGGCACCACGCTGGGTTCTGGGATCATCTTCTGACGTTCATATTTTCACGACGATTTACGCGCATCCGTCGGAGAGATTTCGAAGGCAGAGCTTGGGTCTTGTTCTCCAGCAAAAGAAGACAGACGCCATGCTGAATACCAGTATCCAAAAAACGCAAAATGATGCATGATCATATTAAAGCGAACAAACTTCCACGGCTTCGTCTGTGGTACCTGGTGGTGGCCGGGTGTTCCTACGCTCCGTTACCCTGAGTGGGCGGACGCGGTGCTTGCAGGACTGAAAGGACTTACAGGCGGACCTGGAGATGTAAGATATTTATGGTTGACTCTAGTGCAATACTGTCTCATCAACTGTCGTCTTACAGATCCTGCAGAACGAGGCAGACGAAGGTTGGACATGGGTGGCCAGAGGTCATGCTCGGCACAGTGATCATCTGGGTATGGGTCAGAGCATGTATGGTAAACATGAATTTCAACATTTTTTTTACTATAATATTATTCACACCTACACACA
>NC_091579.1:15424479-15426979 GCF_042767895.1 Penaeus vannamei
CATACATACATACATACATACGTACATGCATACATCACATACATACATACATACATTCATACATACATACATACATACATACATACATATATATATATACATACGTACATGCATACATACATACATACATATATATATACTTATTTATTTATTTATTTATATATATATATATAATATATATATATATATATATATATATATATATACATACATACATACATACATACATACATACATACATACATACATACATACATACATACATACATACATACATACATACATACATACATACATACATACATACATATACTTATTTATTTATTTATATACATAACATATATATATATATACATATATATATATATATACGTACATACATACATATATATATATATATATATATATACATATATACATACATATATAACGACAGGTAGATGGCTGTAAGCATGGAGAGATAAATATACACATACATACACACAACCGTATATGCCATGTGCATTGCACTTCAACATGCGTATGTATAAAGTAAAAATGCTAACACACCCAAACTTTATCAGTACATAAAATTATGCAAGTCCACACCGTAAAATGAGTAAAGAAAATAAAGCGTAGGAGCGGGTCATGGTATCAGCAGGTGCGATCATAATAAGGGCCTTGGGCCTCCTCTCCCACCCCTCCCTTCCCCTCCCCTCCCCTCCGCCTTCCCGCTTTCCTCTTCCCCTTCCCCCATCTACTCCCCCTTCCCTTCTTCCTTCCTCTCCCCTTCTATACCTTCCCCTTCTTCTTCCCCTTCTCCTTTCCCTTCATCTTCCCCTTCCCCTCCACTTCCCCTTCACCTCCCATACCCCTTCTCCCCTTTTCCCTTTTCCCAATCCTTACTATTCTCTTCCCCCATCCTTTGCTGCGTCATTATATTTCTCTCTCCATTTCCCTAAGTACTCCTTAGTGTGCGCTTCCATTTCGGCGAGGCTCCCTGCTTCCCAACTCATCACCATTCTGCCTCTTCTTCCTACCAACTAATTTTCATCGTCATCATCGCTACCGTCACCGCCATCATCATCAATCTTAATCATCGTCATTATGGCAACCATCATCATCATGACCACACCTTAATGATGATCATTACCATCTTTAACCTCCTCCTCTTCCTCCTCCTCCTCCTCCTCCTCCTCATCATCATCATCATCATCATCATCATCATCATCATCATCATCATCATCATCATCATCATCATCATCATCATCATCATCATCATCCCTCTACTCCTCCTCCTACTGCTGCTTTTCTTCCTCCTCCTTTTACTATCTTTACCTCCCTTCAACTTCCAATCGTTTGCCTTATCCCCTAATCCCCTAATCCTTCCATTTCCCTCTTCCCGCCCCTCCCCTTCTTCCCTCTCTCCTCGCAATGTCTAGCGACTCGCTCAGGCCCCGCCCCCTTCTCCCCATTTAAACATCACAAGCATATAAAGCTGATTTCCGCATCGCATTACCAAGGGATCTGCATCTTATATACCATAAAGGGTTAATCGTCCCAGACACTCACCCTCCCCCCCCCTTTTTTCAAATTCTGTCTCGAAAATTAACATGGTAATTATCCCCACATTCCGCTGCGTGGCTGGCGTGCAAGAGCGACCCTTACCCTGCCGCAGTATGTCACTTGTATGGGCGTGGCGGCGTACGACGTTGTAAAGCACCGATGGGGAAAAAATGAAGGTCTAACGTACCGTGATAACTCGATAGGTACTTTTTTTTTACACCTTTCGTGTTTTTTTATTCTTACTTCACCTTTTTTATGAATATGAATGAATACATAAGAATATGTTGTTCTCTTCCGCATTCATGAGATTTGAATTAACGTTTGCCATTGCTTACTTATTTTTTTAAGACATACAATATGGTGATTTGAACTAAAATTACTTTTAATTTTTTTCAAGACATACAATATGGTGATTTGAATTTAAATTATTTCTATTTTTTTCAAGACATACAATATGATTATTTAAATTAAAATTACTTTTATTTTTTTTCTAGACACAAAATATGGTAAGACGGCAGCTGGTGAGAAATGTTCACGAAAATCCAAGTACATATTTCCTGCTATTCGTTCTCTATCAACTGTACCGCTTTGTTTCACTCCTACCCACAGTAAATACACGTTCTCATCTCTCTCTTCCTCATCCTCTATTTATTTTCCCTTTTCGTTCCATCCTTTTTCTCTTCTTACTCTCTTCTTTCCTTTCCCTCTTCCTCTCTCTCTCTCTCCTCCCCTTCCTCTGTCTCTTCTTATTCCCTCTTTCCTCTACTTCGTGCTCCTCTTCTATTTCTCTTACTCTTTGTCTTCTTACTCTCTGTTTCATTCCTCTCTTCGTCCTCTTCGTACTAATTCTTTCATTCCTCTCTTATCCCTTTTTTATTCTCTTTTTCCTGTCCTCCTCTTCTCTTCTGTCTCGTCTTCCCCTCCTCCTCCTCTTCTTTTTCCCACCTTCCTTTTA
>NC_091579.1:15429479-15431979 GCF_042767895.1 Penaeus vannamei
TGTGATGTATATCGTAGGGCTCGACTGGATATTATGCGCAGAAAATCATTCCCATTGCCATTTATCAATTCTAATTACCAAATTCAATTGGACAATAATGAGTTCGAACCTTTTTGATATGCTGATTAAAGACCGTAGTCACATGCTCCCTGACGTTTTTCAATCAAAGTATTTGGATACAAATTCACGTGAATAATGATAGTAGAAAAACAATTTAAAGAACAAAGCAGTCCTCACCAGAATCCGAGTTAAATGCTGTCCCTCATGGCTGTCTTCTCAGATTAAACTCACCTGGAGGTTTTCTCACCTGTCCATGACCAATTGCTTTTTAATGGATGCTTTTTACCCACACGTACCTGGAAGCAGAAATAAAGATCTTTAGTTGTTTGCATGACGATTGTTTTGGATTTTCCTTTTAATATGTTTCTAGATTTGCATACTTGTGTAAAAGAGGTGATATTGGACGTATGCGTTTTCGTTGCGCTTTGCAAATATTAAAGAACGCCCGGAGACAACAGTAATGCGAATATAATGCGCACATTAGTCCTCCTTTAAGTCTGACAAACCACATCTACACACATACACCTAGACATGCAAATTTACATACCGAATACACTTTCACAGAACTTACCATAAAGTGCATATGAATACAAAATGAGAATCCTACAACTAATAATAGGTCAGAATGCCTAAAAGCCAATAATTTCGAAATAATTCGTCGACAGAAGGAGGCGTTGAGGCCGAGAATGCTCCGGGGCGTCTTCGGCTCGCTCCTCTTCGTGACAAATAAGGCGACACTCATTACTGGCCGACGGGTCACAGGCGGAGGGGATACATGCTCGAAAGACTCGGGTCAAGATCATGAATTATGAATGAGGATTTCAATTCGTATTGGCAATTAAATGATAAGTGTGATTACTGTTTCTAGGAAGGGATATACATTGATTGTCGAATATTACGTAATATTCTATATATACTCGCACTCCTTCAACGCTCTGACAACTACAATCCTTGAATACCGCTCACGAACGCACTATAACTAACCAGCCTTCTTAAACCCTATATTCAAACACATCTAACCATACAAAAATACATTAAAAGGAGAAAGACAACAAGCAAACCAACAAAAGCATATCGACATCCGGGAGGTTAGAGAACACCAGGTAGAAATTTAAATGAGTTCCTGGACGAGTGTTTCTGATCGGCCCATCGCTCACGCTGCCAATCAGAACGCCGGGAACTCAAACTCGAACGAGGATCTTCTGGAACCTTCGAGGAACAGGGCGTAATCAATGCCTGTTGTGTGCGTGCGTGCGTGCGTGCGTGTGTGTGTGTGTGTGTGTGTGTGTGTGTGTGTGTGTGTGTGTGTGTGTGTGTGTGTGTGTGTGTGTGTGTGTGTGTGTGTGTGTGTGTGTGTTTGTGTGTGTTTGTGTGTGTTTGTGTGTGTTTGTGTGTGTGAGTGCGTGTGTGTGCGTGTGTGTTACAGTGTAAACAGAGACAGACAGACAAACATTACAGACATACATATAAACAAACAAACAAACACACTCACACACACACACACACACACACACACACACAGATATATGTATATATATATATATGTATATATATATACATATATATATATACATATATATATGTATATATATACATAAATATATACATATATATATGTATATATACATATATATATACATATATATATTTACTTATATATATATATATATATATATAATGTATACATATATATACACACATATTTGTATACATATATATATATATGTATACAAATATGTGTGTATATATGTATACATATGTGTGTGTGTGTGTTTGTGTGTGTGTGTGTGTGTGTGTGTGTGTGTGTGTGTGTGTGTGTGTGTGTGTGTGTGTGTGTATTATATACATATATATACATATATATAAATATATATATATATATATATATATATATATATATATATATATATATATATACGGAAGAATGAATGGGAGGCACGAGCACAACCCCCCACCCGCCCCGCCTGACCCCCACTACCCCCCCAGCCCAAGCTTTTGAGGCCGGCCCATAAATCATCCCGTGAAAGGAAGGAAAGCACCCAACAGCCAAGGAGGTTTCCCGTCTGGGCGGAGGGAAGTGCTCTCCTCTTTAATTTGCATACGTAATCAAGGCTCGATAGTATTTCATTGTTTGTCTTGCTTCCTTGTACGATGTCCACATTTCATGCACTCTGACCTTTGCGTCCGTTTCGAGTGGGTCGGGAGATCGGGGGATATCACTCGCTCCTTCCGAGACGCTCGTAATATTCGTGTTCGGCGCGAAAGGAAATGTTTGCGCTTTCGGCTGGTCTCCTTGGAAATGGAGCACTCGGCTTGGGGCTGCTGCTCTGGCTTAGCTGCAGGCTGGCTTTCCGGGCTTTGTTTCTTTCGGGTCCTGAGCACGAATTATGAACAGATATTCAAAGCTCATATAAGTGTTCACTTCCACATAAACGTTCGG
>NC_091579.1:15449479-15464479 GCF_042767895.1 Penaeus vannamei
AACTACCTAAGTGTGCCACAATGTCTACTTAGCGACTCCCTGTGTGAAAGTCCGCAACATAATCTTATGCTGTAGGTATTTTACAAGATTAAGGCTGAACAGGCGCAAAAGTTAGGCTTAAGCCCGCGCGTGTCAGGCGTGAGTCATGCGCGAAGGAACACCTTCACCGAGTGTCACCGGTTCCCTGGCAAGGCCGACGTTGTTTACATGTGTCGCCGAGCCCGTCGCTCCTTTATACCGCCTGTCCGTCCTTTGGCGAACCTGATTCGCTGTGGCTTTTGATGCAGAACTTATCAGATATGCATGATGCTGTACATGCACGGGCATAAAGAAGGCATCAATTTCCAACTTTTTATAGTTAGAATTTTCTAAGTTTACCTAGCTTAAAAAAGGCAGATAATCATCGCCTTTTTAAACACACTAACGTCTCTCATTGCATGGGAAGCGATATCAACAAAGGGAATGAGCACAAAGATAGCAGGAAGAATATGCAAAAAACAGGATATAAGAGAATCACTCGGGGAGCTAAGTGTCAAGAACAAGCCAAACGCAAGAGGTCGCCACGCTGCTGCTCTGCTGACAGAGATGAAGTACAATGCCGCTAGAGGTGAGATGCTCAGGCACCCGGTGTTGCAAATGATCCGAACGCAAATGCAGGCGCCCCGAGAGTGTCCTCTATGGCAGATGGTTCTGGGGAGATGGTCTGACTGGGCGAGACAGAGGAGGAAGGCAAGATGAAGGGAGAAATCCCAGATAGGCGGGATAAGAGACACTGCGCGAGATACAGAAGAATGCATAAGAGAATATGTCAGGTGAGTGTGATAAAGCGTGATATAAGCAGAAGTGAAAATGAAGGCGTAAACGTGAAAATGTGAAAATAAGTGGTAAAAGATGTAAGAAAAAAAGTGAAGTGGACACATAAGATTTATCAGAAAAGGAAACAGGAAGGATAATTGGGTCAGTGTCAGGTGGATATATCGAAGAGTAGGGCATTGACGGCACTACTGGACGCGCAGGTTAACAGATGGCACCTGAGAGCCACTTGGTTGTATCAGTGAGTGCCAGGCGACCCTCCTCGGTGACCTCTGCCCTCGAATACGTGCTGGTCTTGCACATTTGTCAAATGTTGGTCTATATTTGCTCTGTCTCTCTCCTTTTTCTCTTTTTTATTTTTTTTTTCTCTACTTCCCTCCATTCCCTTTTTATTTATTTATTTTCCCTTCATTCTTTCTTCCCCTCTTTCTTTCTGCCCTTCTCTCTGTCATTCTTTCTTCCCCTCTTTCTTTCTTTCTTCCCTTTTTCTTCTTTTTTCCATCCTTCCTTTCTTTCTTTTTCTCTTAATAATCATTCATCCATCTATTCATTCATTCATAACTTGAACACATATAAGCAATGTCAAGCAAGGAAGGATTTCGCGAATATATAACAAGACGAAAAAAAGACTTTCATTGATCATTAAACTGCCCCGTATTCGATCGTTTCATCAGACTGACAACACTGATGTGAACTCCAACTTCCGCTTCCCTACAGAAAGTACTTCCCGGTTTATTTTTCTATACTTAACAAAGGAAAATAACTTTCATCTTTTAAAAATAATCAGTGCTCTGATTTCGAGTATTTTTCATCTTCCTGTTCCTGAAGAGGGTCGTGGTGAGTCAGAGCGGACCTTCACCTCCAACTCGCTGCCAGATGGTCCTCACTACCATACTCGTGCCCCAAGGCTGACCACCAGGGTGTGTGTGTGTGTGTGTGTGTGTGTGTGTGTGTGTGTGTGTGTGTGTGTGTGTGTGTGTGTGTGTGTGTGTGTGTGTGTGTGTGTGTGTGTGTGTGTGTGTGTGTGACAGAGAGAGAGACCAATACAGAGACAAACAGAGATAGAGAGAGAGGGAGAGAAAGAGAGGGAGGGAGGGAGGGAGGGAGGGAGGGAGAGAGGGAGGGAGGGAGAGAGGGAGAGAGGGAGAGAGGGAGAGAGGGAGAGAGAGAGAAAGAGAGAAAGAGAGAGAGAGAGAGAGAGAGAGAGAGAGAGAGAGAGAGAGAGAGAGAGAGAGAGAGAGAGAGAGAGAGAGAGAGAGAAAGAGAGAGAGGGAGGGGAGAGGGGAGGGAGAGAGGGAGAGAGGGAGGGAGGGAGGGAGGGAGAGGGAGGGAGAAGGAAGAGGGAGAGAGAGAGGGAGGAGAGGAGAGGAGAGGGAGAGGGAGAGGGAGAGAGGAGAGAGAGAGAGAGAGAGAGAGAGAGAGAGAGAGAGAGAGAGAGAGAGAGAGAGAGAGAGAGAGAGAGAGAGTAATTACGCCAATGTCAATATTAAGTCCACGGATCTAAAGGCATTCTTCATTTCCTCTTTGGGTCTTGACAGGCTCAACAAATCAGAACCAAACTCTCATCGGGATCAGTATTCCTACTCCAACCTAACGAACACCACACACATGCGCTTGTGTGTGCGTGCGCGCGTATGTTATTTCTTCCAACAAACCGCCTCCCACAGCCATCACACCCCATACCCACCTAATGCATTTACCATACAAGTGTCCCCAGCGCAGGCGCCTAAGCCTTCATCAGGCCACGTCGACCGGCCCGCGACCAGCCCATCCGCCCATAAGAGGAGGCTGCTCGCACATGTGGAGCTGGGAGGCGGGGGGGGGGGGCGAGGGCAAGGGCACGCGGCCTTATGTTCGGAACAAGGACCAACACCTTGTTTTCCTCACGTTGGTTTCGAGGCGGTTGGCGTCGCTCTGCTGAATGGGGGACTTTTACGCGTTACGGCTGTGGGTCCGAGGATCTAGGACGAGCTCGGCTGTTCGTTGCTAGTTGGCTGGTTTGTGCGTCTCTATTTCCTGGTTGGATGTTGACGTGTGGTTTGCGTCAGTGCTCTCTGGCAGAATTGCTCCCTCCCTCCCTCTCTCTCTTTCTCTTTTTGTCTTTTTCTTTTTCTTCTTTTTCTTCTCCTCTCTTCTCTTCTCTCCTCTCCTCTTCTCTTCTCCTCTCTCTCTCTCTCTCTCTCTCTCTCTCTCTCTCTCTCTCTCTCTCTCTCTCTCTTTTTTCTTTCTCTCTATTTTCGCTTTCTCTTTTCTCTTCTCCTCTCTTCTCTTCTCTCCTCTCCTCTTCTCTTCTCCTCTCTTCTCTACTTCTCCCGATCACCTTCTTCCTTTCCTTCTCCATCTCCATCCATCTCTCCCTCTTCCTTCTCTCTCTATCTATCTATCTATCTATCTCAATCTCTCTTTCTCTTTGTCTTTCTCTCTCTCTCTATCTATCTTATCTATCTCAAATCATCTCTTTCTCTTTCTCTCTTCTATATATATATATATATATATACTTTCTCTTTCTCTCTCTCTCTCTCTCTCTCTCTCTCTCTCTCCCTCTCTCTTTCTCTTTCTCTTTCTCTCTCTATCTATCTATCTATCTCAATCTCTCTTTCTCTTTCTCTTTCTCTTTCTCTTTCTCTCTCTCTCTCTCTCTCTCTCTCTCTCTCTCTCTCTCTCTCTCTCTCTCTCTCTCTCCCTCCCTCTCCCTTTCTCGCGCTAAGAGAAAAAGTCCCCCCCCCGCGCCCCCCGCGCCCCCCGCCCCAGCTGATTCCCGGACCGCCGCCGCGCAGGTGAGACCCTTCGCTCCTTCCCTTCCAATTTCCTCATCCTTTCACGACGTCACTTGTCCTTGCCTGCCTGCCGCCTGCCCTCCCGCTCAACCTCCTTCACCTGCAGCGACAAATTCAGGTGAAAGTGCGTCACGCTGGCGTCACTCAACCCTTCAACCGACAAGCTGTTGTCTCGACGCTCGTAAAACCTGCGGGAAAACGCCAACGCCGCCGGGTTTTATGACAGATTCTCGCTGTGAAGGATTTCGGCGTCGAGGCTTCAGGCGGCTACGCGAGGCTTTCGGTCGACGGATTTCTGAACTGTCATGAGCGGTCTTGACCCAGTAAAGCGGCGCCGCCTTGTTTACGCGCATGCATATTCAGTGTAAATAAACCGCATGTAAATCATATAAATGTAAATATAGATATAAACATAAAAAGACATGTGTGGTTTCGCACCGTGTGTATGTGCATACAAACTTCATCAATACGAACGCGCACGCATGTACACACACACACACACACATACTCACTCACTCACGCACACTGTTTTTGTGCGTGTATGTGCACAGACTAATAACACGCCCACACACGATCAGCCAAGCACCCCAAGTTAGCACATCGTGATAGGATCCTTATTAGCGAAGTGAGTCACGGCTTCGAGGAGATACGCTTACAGATTTCCTCTTCCAACGAGAGAGAAAACCATTGCGTAATGGCATTTCCCTGAACAACATTAAGTGCATTACTATAATCAACCGAATGTAATATCCAGTGCAAAGCTGGAATGAAACCAGCGCATTTCATCTATTCCCACCGATTTCTCTTAACGGTCTTTGAAGCGGCCTTCATGACAGAATTTGAAATCCCATTTTCTCTTTTCACTGTTTTCATTTTCTTTGTAATGCTTGTATTAAATGTCGATAATCATCCAGTTGAGCCACTTTTTAGCACACAAGAAATTGCATGTTCCGTCCTGGTTCTTGCAATGACAATTGATTCTTATTTGTCCGCAGTGCAAAATTGCAGAAATGCACACGCATATACACCTAAAAATAATGAGTTGCACAAAGCGAAAATATAATTACCGCTGAAGCTGCACATATTTAAAACTTGGCAAACCGGTAATTTGGGTACGACTAATATAATGAACAGACAAAATATTTAAAAAGAAAATTATAATGGGGTTACTGAAGAAGAAAGAAGGGTTGCGATGCGGCGCAATTTTCCTTCTTTCTTTCTTTACCTTTTCGTAATCTCAGTATTCATATTCTTTGCGAAAAAATGAACAGAATATGAAAAGCTGAAGGGTCCTCACACACACACACACACCTGGACAAAATCTTAATGAATGCACGAGGCGGCGACCCGTTTTGGCTATCTGATTCCACAAAGCAAATTTCGTGGGGCATCCCTGGTTCTGCTTGTTTTCCTTCCTCGAATCCTGAGTCCTTAACGGCGAGGCTCTGGATAACGCGAGAGAAGCTGTGTCTGAGGTCGCTTAGTGTTTTTAGAGTGATGTTAAGAGTGACGTTTAGGGATACGTAGTGATTCTTGCAGATAAGGTTTTCTACGGATATACATATATTTTGATCTATTACCTGAACATTTCCTTCGCCCAGAAGTTTATCATGTACATCTAATTATGTATATATATGCATGATCATTATCTCCTCAAATACAGACAGCTTTTATGCTTACGCGACAATCAATCATTTTTGCCATTCTGTTTACTCCAAGAAAAAAAGGCAACAAACGCATAGTTGATGCAGACACGTTCACCGCGCAACGTTCACCGTAAACGTTTTCTCTCTCGGGGCAGCACGCAACAGGTGCCTGTGTGACTCTGACAGCGCAAATAAGGCGGAGAGGAAGGTGTGTTTTTATCCCGGCGGTTACCTGGATGCCTCGCTGCCTCCATGATGAGCGGGGAGCGCGGGTGGGGGCCTCCGTTCCGCGGGCCCGCTGTCGCTCACGGGACGCCGCTCCGTCACTCACCTCGCCTGCCGGATCCTCTTTTCCTCTCTCTTGTTCTTCTCTGTCTTTGTCTCTCTCTCTCTCTCTCTCTCTCTCTCTCTCTCTCTCTCTCTGTCTCTCTCTCTCTCTCTCTCTCTCTCTCTCTCTCTCTCTCTCTCTCTCTCTTCTTTCCCCTTTTCTCTCTCTACCTCTTCCTCTATTTCTTTCTTCTTTCCTCTAGCCCTCCTTCCCTCCTTTCCTGTCTCACTACTTTCACTTCATCCTTCCTCTCCTCTCTCCTTCCATCCCTCCTTTCCTCTCTACCTTCTTTCCTCGTTTCCTCTCTCTCCCTTCCCCTCCTTTAATTTCTACCTACTTTCCTTCCTCCCTCCCTCCCTCCCTTTCTCCTTTCCTCCATACTTCCTTTCCTCTCTCCTTCCTTCCCTCCCTTCCTCTCTCCCTTCTTTCCTCGTTTCCTCTCTCTCCCTTCCCCTCCTTTAATCTCTCCCTACTTTCCTCCATCCCTCCCTCCCTCCCCCACTTTCTCCTTTCCTCCATACTTCCGTGCCTCTTTCCCCTTCTCCTTCCGTTTCTTCAGTCACTCACTTATTTGTTCACTCTCTCTTTCCTTGTCCTCTTTACTGTTTCATTCTTCTTCCTCTCCACGGTTTTCACCCATTGCTCCTGTGTCTTTCCAATCCCTCTATAATATTCTCTATCACTTACTCATGAAAATCAAAATCCCTGAATCACCATACTTAAAATCCACACCATAGAAAAAAGAAGAAATCAAACAAAACAAAATGGCCAATGACATCACTAACGAGCTTTCTTAATTAATTATCTGTTTTGGTAGCAGAATTCCCGAAGAATTTTGTTCTGCCCTTTGGAAAAATATACATGACACCACCCACGGTCATCCTGCGAAGCCCTTGAGCGCACGTGCAGGACAAGGAGGCACCCAGATAAGGACTCCATCGTATATCTTATCCTGTAGCGACAGATATGGCAGGGAAAGGGGGTAGGGGTCAAGCCCGATGCTGCCCGACCTTCACCCGCCGAACGGTCCCGGTTGGTGAAGGTGAGGCCAGGGAAGGCCGGAAGATGGTTGCGTTGGCGACGAAGGGGAGGGATGGAGTGACGGAGTGGGAGGGAGATGGAGGGATAGAGGGAGTAACATGTTAAAGGAAGGAAAGAAGAAAAAGAGGGAGAGAAGGAGATGGGCAGATAGGTAGAGAGGTAGATTGACTGCTAAATGGACAATGAGAGAGAGATAGGGAGGGAGGGAGAGGGAGAGGGAAAGGAAAAGGAAAAAGATGAGGGAGAGAGGGAGCATGAGAGAGAGAGAAACAAAGAGGGAGAGAGAAAGGGTAGGAATAAGGGAAATAAGACAGGACAAAAGTAAAATAACAATACGAAGAAACGTTCTTCCATGGGCATGAATAAACAAAAGTCAGAACATAACTTCTCCCGCACACTATAAGAGATGTAAGCTACACTCCAATCGACCATTCTAAGCACTTGATTTATTCCGCTGAGTCATCTAAGCGCCCTAAGTGCTTTGTTGATGCGATGCAGCCGCCGCCCGACTGCGCCGCCGACACCAGCGATGCCAGGACGGTAGCGGCGATGGCGGGGAGTGGGGGTGGGCGGCAGATGGGAGGGGCAGGGGGTGAAGTAGGGCTGCGTTTACACAGTCAGCATCAAACATGTCCCCGGGGCAAACGAACTTCTCTCCGTGCCATATACGGGCGACGGGAGAGCCACTGTCACCATCCGTCTCTCCCTCCTTCCCTCCCTTTTCCTCTCTTCCCTCTTTCCCCCTCTTACTGCCTCCCTTCCGCCTTCCCTCCCTCTTTCCTTTCTCCCCCCTCCCTCCTTCCTATCCCATCCATTCATCTCTCCTTCCCTCCCTCCCTCCCTCCTTACCTCCTTCCATCCCTCCCCCTATCCCCCTCCCCCCTTTTCTATCAACCTATCTACCTCCCCCACCCCCCTCTCGTTCCGATATCGTTACCCGGAAATACCGTTAGTGCCCCTCATAAGGCAACGCGGCTAGCAGGGGTCTCTTGTTGATTACTCCCTGGAAATCCCTGGGGTTCTCTTAGTCACAGGGGAGAGAGCCATGCCTATAAAAGTACAGAAAAATGAAGAAAAAAATACATGGTGTTAACATCTCCAAAACGAGTATTCTATGCATTCCGTGTATATCTAGCAGGTATACTCGTGCATGACCTAACCTGCATGTCAACAATGGGCATGACAGAGGCCTCATGCAACGCCACCTCGGCTGCGACAACAGACTTTCACTCAACTACCTCCAAACGCGCCCACGCAGTTGCACTTGTGTTCAGCGGGCGGCCAAAAGAATACTTTTACCCAGATTTGCTTAGTCTTTTTCCGTAGTCTTGTATGTAAATTTTTATCATCATTATTCTTATGATAGTTACTCATCACCACTATCATTGTTATTGCTGTTATTAGCATCATCGTTTATATTAGTGCCATAACCACCATTATTAGTATTAGTATCATCACATCATCATCATTCTCGTCGCCATTATCATTATCATCATTATTGTTAGCATTATCATCATTTTTACCATCATTAACGTTAATACTACCATTGCTATGATTGTTGTCAGTACCCTTATTGTCATTTTTGTTTTTGTTCTGGTTATTGTTATCATTATTATCATTACTACCATGAACATAGTTTTATTGTCACTATTACTGTGTTGACACATTACCATTGTAATTATAAATATTTGTTATTACTTTTATCCTTTCTCGTTAATATTCCATTGTTATTATCACTATTATTATAATTATTACTATCATTATTCTTACTATCGCTATACCATTATCTAATATCATTATAATTATTACTATTATCATTATCATTATCGTCATCGTTATCGTTATTGTTATCATTATCGTTATTATTACTACCATCATTATCATCATCATCACCATTATCATTACTATTATCATTAGTATTGCAATATTGTTGTTGTTACTACTGATATGATTTGCATGAATATCGTCGCTAACGTTATCATTATTCTGATCATGATCATCAACATCATAGTATCCCTAATAAAGATTATAATAATTAAAAACTGTAAAGTAAGTACGTCAACATCGTTTCTTCCTTGCTTTGTTTCTTTGTTTGCCTGACTCCCCCCCTCTCGCTCTCTCCCTCCCTCTCCCTCTCCCTCTCCCTCTCTCCCTCCCTCTCCCTCTCCCTCTCTCCCTCCCTCTCCCTCTCCCTCTCCCTCCCTCTCCCTCTCCCTCACTCCCTCTCTCTCCCTCTCCCTCACTCACTCCTTTTCCCTCTCACCCTCCCTCCCTCTCCCTCTCCCTCACTCCCTCCTTCTCCCTCTCCCTCCCTCCCTCCCTCCCTCCCACTCTCTCCCTCCCTCCCTCCCACTCTCTCCCTCCCTCCCTCCCACTCTCTCCCTCCCTCCCTCCCTCCCTCCCACTCTCTCCCTGCCTATCCCTCCCTCCATACCACTCTCTCCCTACCACTCTCGACCCGCGCCCACACCTTCACCTTTCTCTCCCATTTTCCACAAACTAACGCAGGTGATTAAGCACAAAGTCAGGAGAGCCTCGCCATCAAACAGAGATTACTAGGCTAGCCGTTAACTTTTAAACGTCAATAAAGCCTCTAGTCCGAGAGCTCGCCCACATACGTCAGAGTTCAGGTTCTCCGACGCCCACGATCGAGTGCGTGACGATATACGTGGTCCATCTGGTCCTTGCTAGCATCGTGTTTTGATATGTTATGTTTTCTTTTCGTGAAATGTACGAGTTCCTTTTCGCGTAGCATGATCGTAAAGAGAATGGAGAATCGTTACAAGAATGACAGAGAGAGTCCGCTTGTCGTGCTCAGTGTCCAGCCTCATGACAAGTTCGTGAAATTATTCAATAGGTGGAACTAGACACCCTGCTTAGTGGGTCAAGTATGTGCATGTAGGAGTGTTTTTGTGTGTGCGCTGGTGTTTGTTTGCTTGTGGGAGTGAGTTGGTGCTTGTGAGTGGTAGAGGCACGGATACTCTTACTTTTGCAACTGTGTCTGTCTTCATGCAAATGCCAGAATGGGCGTATGCGCGCACCAAACCATCTGGCTGTCCCCAATTCGCAAGGAGAATCTTATCGAATATACTGTATACGTTATATCTGCTCTTGCTCAGCTCACTTCTTATCGCCCTTGCCCGTTTTGCCAGCCTTTCTAAAACACGTGCTTCACACTTTCTCTTCAAAATTTCCCTTCACACACACACCGGTCACCCTCCTCGCACATTTCTTTCCTTGCAAGTCAGCCCCAAACAGACCTCCGCTGAAGACTTTACTTCTATATGAACAATTTCAGTCTCCCCGCAAACGCGTCCTCGCCGACTCGGCCAGTCCAACTTCCCGAGGATTCATGACCGAGGGGGAGAAACTATAACGATGTGTGTGCACCACATCAGGTTTAGGAATCCCATCCCCTTCGACATGAACCTCCACCCACCCACCTACCCATCCCCTCACCTACCTAACCACCCCACCTACCCGTCCATATACCTACCTACCTATCCACCCATCTATTTATCGACCCATCTAACCAAACACCCATCTACCCACCCACCCACCTATCCATCCCTTCACCTACCTAACCACCCCACCTACCCGTCCATGTACCTACCTACCTATCCACCCATCTGTTTATCGACCCACTTCACCAAATACCCACCTACCTACCCACACACCTACCAAGTCAATCACTCACCAACCCACCCACCCATCCACCCACCTTCATCCACCCCCTCAACACCAGATGAAAGATATATTTGGTCATTTCCAGAGCGAAGATGAGTCACAAGCCTGAGGAATTCCCAAGTAGAAAAGAAATAAAAGAATAAACAAAATAATAAAAAAAACTAATGTATAGGTTTCTTTTCTGTGACTAGGAATTCCCTTTCATGCACGTACAAAGGATATCTTACCAAGACTTATTTTAGCCGCACCGACAGAAGTGCTAGATGCAGCGTCTATATATTGTGCATGCGAATAGTGCGGGAATCGAATCGTCAGCGCGACTACGATTATGGTAATGAGTCCCGTAGCTGTAATTATATATGGGAAAGAGAACAATAACAAGCAATATGATATGATCATATCGACAGTTACAACAACGATGATGGCGATGGTTAGATGATTATTATGAGGATGATGATAGTGATAATGATGATGATGGTGATGATTATGTTGCTGCTGTTGATGAGGATGGTGATGATTATGGCGATGATGATGATTATGCTGCTGCTGATGATGATGATGGTGATGATGATAATGCTGCTGCTGCTGCTGCTGCTGCTGCTGCTGCTGCTGCTGCTGCTTCTGCTGCTGTTGCTGCTGCTGCTGCTGCTGCTGCTGTTGCTGCTGCTGCTTCTGCTGCTGTTGCTGCTGCTGCTGCTGCTATTGCTGCTGCTGCTGCTGCTGCTGCTGCTGCTGATGATGATGATGATGATGATGATGATGATGATGATGATGATGATGATGATGATGATTATGATGGTTGTGATGGTAGTAATGATGTGGTGATGGTGGTGGTGGTATTATTAACAACAGTAATAGTAATGATGATGCTAATGGTGATGGCACTGGCGTTGCTGTTGTTGGTGGTGGGGGGATGGATAGGATGATGATAAATATAAACACTAACAGCAATAACATATGTTCTTTAAAACAAACAAATAATATATATATGTATATACATACATACACACCCATTCTCACTTCTACAACGCGACCTAAAGCACCACTCACTCCGAGTCTCAGCCTCACTTCGTCTTCAAGAGAAACATCTTTCTTTTTAGTCAGAAGCAATAGAGAACCAAAAGGCACAACTATCAACGCGAATAACTTCCAATCAAAGCGATTGGCTCAGCGAACAAAGACTTCATCACTTGAGCAGAAGATCAACGTGCTGAATGGCGAAGGCGACCTCCGATTGGCTGCCTCGGTGCGGGTGAGACGGAGGTCGTTATTGGCTCTTATTGATAATTGTCGAGTCGTTACTGCTATATTCATTAACCGCAATGATATCATAATCAGTCTAATCATTTCAGATGTCATTATTTCGTGACTGATGCGATAATTCTCGGTATTATGATAATTTTTAATGCCAGACCTTGTACCATCAATATATTTGTATTTTACTTTATCATTCCCATAATCAAACTCCATTTAGCAAAATTATAGCTATTACCGTCAGAAATGTGAGCGAAGGACAGGACGGAAGAGAAGGAGAAAGCGAACGAGATGGATAGGGAGAAAAGGGCAAGAAGAGAAGAAAGAAGGCAGAAGCCGATCAGGAGAGGAGAGTGGTGTGGGGAGACAAGGTCTGGGAGAGTGAAGGAGCTTTGGTGTTAAAACAGACAAAGGGAGGCAGGGGAAGAGCCAAAGTAGGGAGACAAGGAGGAACTGGGGAAGAAGGCATATTCGCGTGAAAAATAGAAAAGAAAAATGCAAAACGACAATAAAACACACACACACACGCGTGTGTGTGTGTGTGTGTGTGTGTGTGTGTGTGTGTGTGTGTGTGTGTGTGTGTGTGTGTGTGTGTGTGTGTGTGTGTGTGTGTATTATATATATATATATATATATATATATATATATATATATATATATATATATATATATATATATATATACATATATATACATATATATACATATATATACATATATATACATATATATATATACATATATATATATACATATATATATTATATATGTATATATATGTATATATATATATATATGTATATATATGTATATATATAGAGAGAGAGAGAGAGAGAGAGAGAGAGAGAGAGAGAGAGAGAGAGAGAGAGAGAGAGAGAGAGAGAGAGAAAATGAAAGTAGACGGCAAGGAAAAGTAAAGAACCAATATAAATACTTAAGGAGAAATATTAAAGAAGTAAGAAGAGCGATGTACCCACATATACTCAGGACACACTCACTTACACAAACAAAGCCCTGGTATGGAAACGAACTTTGATAAGCCGAGAGAAATCAGTGAAGCTTGGAGTACAATGCAAATGTTTGGTTCTAGAGACATCAGTTACAGGTGTATCCATCATTAGAACATCTCCGCCTCGCCTTATATGTACACGTCAATCAAGGTTCTGAGCTAGAGCGGGTGTTCAGGCACGCAGTTTATCATCCACTATTCATGTAGAGTTCCAGGCAGAGTTAGTGAGTCAGAGAATCCGAGTTCCCTGGTTCGAGCTGGCCGACGGGAGCGGAGCCAGCGAGAGCACGCGGACAACGGTCCCAGCTTTTGCATCGTATCGTGCCTCGTGTGTTGATACATACTATGAGATCATTGTTTTTTCTTCGCCAAGCAGAAGGGAGATGCTGTTGGTACTGTGTGCTGGCATTTCTGTTGTCATAATTGTTGATGGCGGTAGGACTAATTACCTGGTAGATATATTTTCCAAGAAGTGAGAATAAAAAGCTAACTAGTTTCTTTAACGGCTAACCTAATGTTCATATTTTGTTGAGTGCCAGGGTAGATCGACAGAGCGTATAGAACGTATCGTATGCTCGTGTATGTCGTATTACAGAAGTGAGTGAAGAACTTAGTAGGCCTATAACGGTAGGACCATGATTGCTCACTAAATATATACATTTGAATTACTAAAACAAACAAACAAAAATACATATACAGTTCCTATTAGTCAACAGAGAATATGGTATATAAGATATATATATATAATAATGTCACATTTGATTATTTGTAAACAGATCGTCACATTTGCATCTTCAATAGGTACCCACATGGCGATGGGACGTGGCTGTACCAGTGAAACATGATGTACGGTTTCAATCCATCTTACCTGGCTATAGGTTCGGGGTCGAGGATATACCACTTGTCGATGGGGTCGGGGTTGAGGAGCCTGGCCAGCGCCGCCTCCGTCAGAGCCACGACGCCCGTGTCGGGGTCGGCGCTCCACTGCCCCGCCGGGAGGCCCTGGAACCTCCCGTGACTCCCTGGTGAACCTTCGGGCATCATGGTCGCGCAAGCACTAATTTGGAGGTTTTGTATCTCACTCTTTCTTTCTCAATTCTCACTAGAGTTGCTGGTCCCGCACTCTCCTTTTTCAACACAAGCTTGCAACGTAATCCCTTGTGACGACTCTCGTGTTGACAGGGCGACCATTCGTAATTCAGGTAGTTACATGTACGTTTATGAGACCCATGATGAGGGTTAACCTGCGAACGCATCTATTAGAAACACCACGAGTGCAGAACCATTCTTTTTGTCACGTTAACTAGGCATCCTTCGAGCCGCGGAAATTAATATGTTTTCCCGAAACGCTAAAACACGAGCGATCAAAACGATTCTAAAGATTCTATTGAGAATATGAAGCCGCAGAAAAGCAACAATACGCAACACGCTCAGCTTGTTCGCACGTGTTGCTGAGGTGCTGCGTCCGTGTGTACGTGTGCGTGTTTGTGTGTGTATACCGCTGGGACAGTGAGCGTGCTGAACTCCTCCCTGCCCGTCACCACACCAGGCTAACACTGCAGGATCAGCTTCGCGCCACCTTGCCCGCGCCTCTCCGCGCCCGCCCCCACACCTGAGCAGGGTTGCCCGCTCGTGCCAGACCAGCGCCGCCCGGACACTCCCTTGCGCGGCCGGGAGGTGCAAAGCAGGATGGAAATCTCAACTCTAAAGATGATGGATGAAAAGATCCCTCTGTCATTTACATACTCTTTCATTATTTGCTTTATTATTGCGGTGACTGATATGATCGAGTGTACTTAACTGCTCACGCAAACTGGGAAGGAATGGGATTTTATCTTATATATTTGTTATTCAGTGTTTCAGATTATTTTTTGTAATTGTTTGTCAAGGAAGAGGAAGGGTTTTTTTTAAAGGAAAACATAATGCTGAATGAATTAAACTATGAGTGATGACTAAAGACAATCAAACTCAATCTGTAGATATTGCAGCTAGAGTAAAGACAACTTAATTCTGGCTGAGTTTTAGTAGGCATGAGGACAGCCAACAATATGTTTTATGAGGTGCCTAACGGATCACAACTCCACATTCATTTTAGGAAGAAACTTACATTTATCAAAAATATCAAGGACAGCCATATACCCATGACGAAACTGATTATCTTCATAAATTATTTTCTCTAGAATACCATTATGCGAATAGCTGATTTTATTCCGCAATAAACTGGTACTTCAATGGAATAACTTGATCCGTAATACGCTGGTACTTCAAAAGCAATGATTATAATGTCTACATCTTGAGGTAAAACTCAAGAAGTCGTAAATTCAAAATATACCCTAAGAAGGAGAAGCATGGCATTAACATTTTTCACGGATGAACCTAAGTTTATAGGACAGACAGACAGTAATGCATATGAGAAGTGGAATAAATAATGAATGGAGGAAAAAA
>NC_091579.1:15469479-15476979 GCF_042767895.1 Penaeus vannamei
GATCACACTTATTATACAATAGCCTTCCTGCTTCGGTTTTAGAAGAAAAGAAATGGCTAAAGCTCTGATACGCTGCATTTCATTTAACACTTAATACTACCACGAGGAGTGTCCCAGCACAATCCTTGGACACGTTATAAAAGTTTTCTGTTCTAAAATCAATGGTGTATAAACTACAACAATGTTTATCCAAGGACGTACTCTCTTACCCGCAGGCAAGGAAGTGATTACCTGAATTAATAGAACGTGTTAATGAACATGTTCCCAAGTAGACTAAATCGAACAGGTTTACTCTGAATCCGTCTAAAATTCTCTGTGACCGCACTCCTGTAAAACGTAAATAGAATTTGCTGTAAAATCTAATCCTTTTCCGAGAGAAATTATTTCGAGACAGTTGATAACTTTTGATGGATGCACTAATAAAAATAAATTTCATAATACTAACACTCTTTAAGCGAGTTGTTGATGAGCATATCGCCGATTTACTGTTTTTCAGTTTAGAGGAAAACAAATTCTTCATTGTTTCTCTTGCCAGGGCTGGTGCATATCATGAGCAACATTGTTCATCGGAGGCCATACGCATAGTAATCCGTACCCAATAAGCAATGATTTCCAGGTGACTGACCATAGGTTTAACACTCGAGAGACTAATGAACTGGTTAGGTTATGTTTACATAGGTCTTCACGTACTTAACGTATTCAAAGGCAATATCCGTAAGCATTTGCCCATCGGACATTGAAACAATGCCTCACTGAAACAATAGTTGCTAGTCCTTTTAATCGATATATAACATATGTTCCACTACTGTATTTCGAATAAGTGTTCTGTTCTAATACCATTGTTACACTCTTTAGCTACTGCATACTAGTGTTGATGAGTAATGTCGGGCTTTCGATCACAATTATTCGGCTCTATCTGTAAAAGTCCTTTACTGTAATTTTCTTCCGTTTGACAACATCAACCGTCAATCAATTCAGCATTGTGGACGATAACAACGTTTTTAGACGATAACAATCTACTTCTACAGTGCTTATGGTTTTTACAGTCGAAATGACGGTCAATTTTCAGTTGATGACAATTGAAAAATTAAATAAATTGCGATAATTTTAAACAAGGTGTTTAAAGCTAATGTATGGCAAACGTTACATCAAGATAATGTACAAAAGAAGGGACTTTATTAACAGGATAATAATAGAAAGAGTTCCTTCAAACAGATAATATTCGATCCATTACACATTTCATGACCAAGGGAGTAATCCACCGAGTTCTTACAGTATTTACAAAAGTGGGATAAAATTATATCTAATGATTATCTACCGTAAATATGTCATTTGAAAAGAAGAACGATCCCAAACTTGTTAACGACGAATTTTCAGACGTTTATCTTGAGTGTTGCTGTCTTAGCTTTCGCTTTTGATTTGTGTCATCTGGAGATACTAAAAAGATAATGAATGAATATCCATTTCAATCCGGCAATCACAGTTAAACACGCATTTAGATGTCTGATTTGAAAAGGCCAGATTATTTTATAATTTCTTCATCTTTGTCTTGTATCTTCCCTCTCATTTCCTTCCTCGAATCCTTCACCCTAGCTCTAAGAAATATAATAGTTTATGTGAATAAGTAGCCAAAGAAAACGTACCAATTCATTTTTTAAGGTGAGACTATACTATAAATAAACTATATACATTTTGAGCATAAAACAGGGATTTCTACTTATTTTCTAGTAAATATTCACGGTTTTAGATAACATATTTTTATTTTTACCACTGAATTCGCCGCTTGTATTTAGACCCCGTTTTCTTGACTCCGAAAGAAACCCAGCGACTGTGGTCCCTTATGGAGAAAGCTTAATGTCGTTCTAGATAACAACCTTAAGGATTATAGGCGCCAGGTTGGCTTTGCATGTACCAGGCTTTGTGTGTGGTAAAGGCTTGGGAGTACTGGGAGAACGGAGAGGTTTTACTTTCGTCTTAGCATTCGTTGTTCCTGGCTTGGGAAGTGGTATTCTTAGCATTCTTAACACGATCTTGCATACTTGCAAAATCCTATTAGTTTTAAAGAAATACCTTTGTCTAGGTTTGTAAGGAGTTAATGATAGTTCTCATTGGCTTGCAAAGTGTGTGTGTGTATGTTTATATATATATATATATATATATATATATATATATATATATATATATATATATGTATATATATATTTATTCTTAAATATATATATATATATATATATATATATATATATAAGTATATAATTATATATACACATATTTCCTTTTCCGTTTCTTATTTGCTTTCTTTTCTTTCCATCATCCTTTTCCTTTTTTGAAGGATAAATGTTACAGAGGGTGAAGCAACCATCCTGGTGATATATTCATGGACAAATCATTTATATTGTGGGAGTATTTAAAGCAGAACTGAAACCCAGGATTTTACACAGCTGTATGTGTTATCTCTTATGCAATCAGTCCGGCTTATCTTCAGAATGTGCATTACTCAACGAATGTTGTTTCATACATCTCATATTTAGAGAAAATATGTTCGTCATACATGGTCAAAAGGATCATATATTATGCCGCACACTTCACTCAATATTCTCTTTCTTACCCTCACCAAGGAACTAATTTTTGTTATCGATCTCTTTGGCCGTTTCTATCTCCGTCTCTGTCGGTCTTTTTGAATGTCTGTATCTCTCTCTCTCTCTCTCTCTCTCTCTCTCTCTCTCTCTCTCTCTCTCTCTCTCTCTCTCTCTCTCTCTCTCTCTCTCTCTCTCTCTCTCTATTTATACATCTACCTATTTATTTCTATCTCAATCTATCTATCTCTAGCTCTAGCTCTCTTCCTTCCCCCTGTCTATCTTTCCGCTCCCCTCCCTTTCTCTATATATGTATCTTCTTTCAGTGCTCTTACTTTTTTCTATTATTTGTCACAATTCTCTTTGTGTGTCTCTACCTCTGTTTCGTTCTCTCTCTCTCAGTCTCTCAGTCTCTCTCTCTCTCTCTCTCTCTCTCTCTCTCTCTCTCTCTCTCTCTCTCTCTCTCTCTCTCTCTCTCTCCCTCCCTCCCTCCCTCCCTCCCTCCCTCCCTCCCTCCCTCTCTCTCTCTCTCTCTCTCTCTCTCTCTCTCTCACACACACACACACACACACACACGCACACACACACACACACACACACACACACACACACACACACACACACACACACACACACACACACACACACACACACACACACACACACACACACAAACACACACACACACACATTCGTTCTGTTATGCGTTTTATCCCTTTGCCGTGGCTTCGAAGAGGATCTGTTTGTTTAGCGAGTACAGCCAGTGATAACATAGTAACAGTTCTAATCTTGCCACTTACCTGATATGGGAAAATCACACACTCTCCCAGATGCGCATCTTCAGTGCAAGATCATCACAACGTGGCTGGGAAACTGCAACTGTAGCAAGGATGTTCATTTATTCATTATTTAAACTAGACCTTCATATCCCTAGAGCTTCTGTCAGTGTTCGCAATCATTGCTACAGAACTTCCTTCAGCTAATCAGCCAAGAAAAGTCGGGTCTTGAGTGTAGTGCCCTTGGCACCAGAGTCGCGCCCGTACTCACAGCCGTATGTGGTAACGAGTGCCAAAGGTAGACACCACGCAGTCTGCCTCTGTAGTATCTGGCGTCGACACAGCAAGTTAAACCACCTGTTGTATAAGCTCCTACTTTTTATATTTGATAGGTATAATGGTGCATATTTAATTCGAGAATGTCTGAAAATGGAAGATCATGGTTTTTTGTTATCCACAGCAGATTTCAGAGGATAGGCCGTGGCTGTAAACCAGCATTTCTTTTCACTAAATTCGGCTTTATTCCATGGAAGTAAGGTGGCCAAAAACTAAGCGTACTGTACCAGAATTCGTGGCCAGCGTGAAGTAATATCGTCCCATTTCACATGAAAATGTTGGTGTTTTAAACTCGACCATACGAAAATCATAGTGAAGAAGAGCAATCGCATGTCACGACAATGAACAACACTGTTATATCCTAACCACGAGGTTGATCAAACACAAGGTCCAGGCTCGAAGGACAGCGATGGCCGGGGAAAGTTCTTCGGCAAAAGGGGAAACGGAGGAGAGGACGGTGCCTGACGGAGGATGGGGATGGATGGTCGCCCTCGGCTGCTACGTAATGGTGGTAAGGATGCTTGACTCACTCGTTGGAAGCGTCGATATCTTAAACATCATAACGAAAAGAAAGTTGGAATAATGTGGTATTGTTCGCGTTTCTAATTCTGCTGAAGACTATTCGTTCTAGGAGTGCAAAGTATATTGTTCATAGAACTATACTTTTCTGCAATACGCAGGTGCAATAACTTATAAGTAGGTTAAACATTCCTGTCGAGAAAAGAAATTAATATTTACTATGTTCACCAAATGTACCAAGATCTTCGACATGGGATATTCTATTAAACTCTAGGTATTTTATACTTCACTTTCTGTGACAAAAGCCCTTTCACTTACATTTTGCGGTGCTTACTGAAGTCATAGATAGGAAAATATCTGCCATTCCAAGAAAATAATGATAAATAGGACTATTTATAAAATTAAATAGGTTCCAATAACTTTCGAGTTCCATTTATTGTTTGAACAGATATATAATCTTCTTTTCACAGAAAATTCGAGCTGCTAACTTGTTTCCATGTACAGATACCTATACTATACTATATATACTATACTATACTATACCTATACCTATATACCTAATACATTTTGTATTAATTTGAAACCTTTTTCTTCATTGTTCTGAAAGAAAAAAAAATTCTCTGCATCATTCTCTCTTCCAGGTAACGCTGCCCGGCATGTCCCTTAGTTTTTCCATCCTTTTTTCGACCTTCCTGCTGGACCTGGGCGTGTCCTCGACAACCACAGCCTGGATCTTTAACTCTCATCTATTACTGTGGAATTTGGTGGGTCCGCTAACAGGTCCTCTCACGACAGAGTTCGGGTTCCGGAAAGTCAGCATGATCTGTACTGGCGCTGGCGCCACGTGCTTGGTCTTGTGCTCTTTTGCTACCTCGGCAGAATTCCTCCTTGTAGCATTTGGCTTGGGTGGTGAGTTCTTGATTTCCCCTCCAAAGATTATGCTGTGTTTCTTGCAACAGATAATAAAGTTATGGTAATAACCTTAGCTATAGATGAGATACTTTCGCAGAAAATACAGATCGCCGATATGTCTTTGTAATTTATGCGGCGAGCAAAAGCTTCCCCCATAAATATTCTTTTTAACTCTCGCAGGATTGTTCGGAGGTCTGGGGTGCAAGCCGTGTTACTTGATTATCGCTCACTACTTCAAGCGGCGTCGCGGTCTGGCCACGGCTATCATGATGGCAGGCATGTGTACGGGGCAGTTTGCAGGACCTCCATTAATTCGCCTTTTGCAAGAAACTTACGGCTTCAGGGGCGCCACCCTCATCGTCGGCGGCATAATGCTTCACAGTGTGGCCGGAGCTGCACTTTTCCAGCCCGTTCAGTGGCATATGAAGAAAGGAACGACGTCGAAGGAGCTGAGAAAACAAGAGACACCAGCAGACAAACAGGAAGATTCGTCACTAATTAACCCTCCACCAACCGTTCCACAAGTACCACTACCGCTCCGGAATAAAAGGCTTCGACAAGTGAGCGAGTCCTCCGCGTCCTTACACCTATCCACGGTGGATATATCTGGATATCCAACGATTTGCGAAGAAGACGCAGACAATTATGGCTCGGAGACGTCTCAAGATAATCCGAAGACCGGTGGTGCTTGGATCCTAATCGGCCGCGTCCTTCGCTCGACAATTACTGACTTGAAAATCCTAAAATCTCCACCAGCCCTGATTATCGCGTTAGGAGGCCTCCTGTCCCAGAACGGCTACCTCAACTTCACGCTTATGATGCCCTTCGCCGTACAGGACCATGGGTATACGCTGCAGGATGCGGCCTGGTGTGTGTCTGTAGCTGGCATATGCAACCTAGTGGCTCGACTCGGCACAACGACTCTGTCTGACTGCTCTTGGTTCAACATGCGGCTGGTCTACGTACTTGGCGCTTGTATCTTTGGCTCTGCTTCCCTCAGTAAGCTAACGTTTAAGAACATTTACCGGGTTCTTTAGACTATCATTAACATATGAATTTTTGTTGCTGTTATTATTCGCCTGTATTCTGATACACACCCATTATTGTCATCCAGATATTCAACATTATATGCATATTATGATTCGTAATACCAAAAGATTTGTGCTGATTCTCCCTTTCTAGACTACATAGTGACCATTTGCGATAGTTGTAAAACAATTCCATTAAAACGATGTACAATGAACTTGTAGTCCAGACCAGTAATCTGTACATATTCTCTCCACTGCCAGTTTTCACCTTCGTGACAGACATCAAGTGGATGATGGCAGTAGCGGGCGTGTGGGGTTTCGGCGTGGGCGTGAACATCTCTCTCTTCACCCTGGTGATGGCCCGCATCGTAGGCGTGGAGAACTTGGCTGCTCTCCTCGGAGCTTCCTCTCTGCTTGTAGCATTTGGATTCATCACGCTGGGACCTCTTATAGGTATGGTTATTCTTGTGTGCAAATAGGCGCCGTATACTCTAAGCATTCTAAAATTCTCGGTGAATGTAAAACTAAGAGGTATTTTATTGCTACTGATACTGACATTGAGTAATGGTTGTAATGAGACTACTACTATTGGGAACAGCAACACTTCTACCGAGTCCAAAATATCCGTGTGCATTTTAATTTAACAGTAAGAACACGTACATGTATCAGCATACCATAGATGTTTTTTATAACTCGACATCCTGCCTTCCATACATTCATTTCATAGAGGTGTCTTATCAGAGGTTTACATATGATAGTATCTGACTAGACTGTTCTACATTTGAAGAAAATGCTGAAATGTTTCACTGTAATATTAGAGTCCTCTGCAAAAATAAAATTGCTGAAGCCACTCGTGACATATTACAAGATCATCTCTGAAAGGTGATCCTGTCAAGCAAGCTTTTTGTTTCCTAGCTGTCGCAGTTCATTCTCTCAGTGCATTTTTTTCTTTCAGGACTGATCCGTGACGTAAGCAGAAGTTACGACGTAGCCATTTGGGTTATGGTGGCCGAGGTGTTTCTCTTCGTCCTCCTGTGGCTCTGCATGCCGGCAGCTATTAGATACGAACGCAAAGCGAAAGAGGGAAGCGAAGAGCACAACACTGATAGCCAGAATGTATAACTATACCTTCTGCCTCATTTCAAGACATATATGCAAGTCTCTGCTAATCTGGATATTTAGTGGTTAAAAGGACTAGTTATTCAGTTACAGATCTGTTGTTAAGGAGTATGTATAAACCAAAATGTTTGAATAAAGTTTATTATAAATATTATCAAGACCTGTATCCAAATACAATTATGTATATAAAAGGTCGTTGACAAAACATCTTTAAAGATGAGAAAATGTAGAAAT
>NC_091579.1:15481979-15484479 GCF_042767895.1 Penaeus vannamei
ACTGGTAGTGATCTTAAAGCAACCCGAGAACACTATCCCTGAGGTATTTCACCCTTACTCCTCTCCTCACCCCGGCGTTTGGGCTGATCCTGTGATCCTACATAAAAACCGTAGGCCTTCAGTCATCCGCCGTTCCCAATCGTTGATCATTCCTATGCTGGCACGTGTGTGCTTTCCACATTGCGCCATGCAATTTTCGCCTTGTCTATTTTGGACGCCTGTTGGGTAATTTCCACCGGAAACTATTTCCAGCTGAAACTGTTATGGCCCAATTTACCTGCTGTTCAAGTTCAACTCAATAATGAATATGTAACGTTTGGTAGGTGATCAAATTATTTTCTGAAGGTTTTTAATCTTTTCATATATGAAAAACCAAAGTCAGAGAGTCATGTACTACGTATCTATATAAATATGGGAAAACATGAACAGTTCTTTTCAAACTTGTTTCCAAAAATGGGGAAAAATTTTCTCGAGGTTTAAGACAACATAAATATTGCTTTGTTTAACTATGCAAGGCCATACATGAACCACACATACATGCACGCATATGTATATGTGCTTTTGTTTGCGAATAAAAAATACACACACACACACACACACACACACACACACATATATATATATATATATATATATATATATATATATATATATATATATATCACTGCACTGGCCAGTGCCCCGGGGACCCATAACCCATACCTTATCCCGCTCTTCCCACAGAAATTCACCCAATCATCTCAAATCAACTCAAACTAACTCATATCCACTCCCAAACAATAGCCAAATAGCAAAAACCTACGAAAAGTTAGATCCAATGCCAAATTGCGGCTTTTGAGCGTTCTAGAAAAATGGGTTCCAGACTAGATAGGAACATGAAACTTTGGGTACTGAACCTTGTCAGGCCAATGTTCAAGAGTAACAAGGTTCATTGGAATCGGCCCAAGAGAAGCCGAGATACGGGGGGTCCCACCCGACCGTTATTGGGCCGTACATACATACATACATATAGAGGTACCACAAATTTAGAAACAAAATATCTCGAGAACGGGGAAAGATAGAGATGGTTGACCACTCGTTCGAAAGCTTATATCAAAGAGTGTATTTTTGGGGGGTTAGCGACCGGTCATTACCAAGTAATATTAGCTTGGTGCTTATAAAATTACTGCCCGGTAGCTGTAAATGCATTGTCTCTTTTTCTCTTATAAATTTCACACTAAACACTGCGTGGTACTGCCCGGGATTGCCCGGTACCGCCCGGCACTGCCTGGTAGCTATAAACACATTTGTCTCTTTTTGTCATAAATTTCATACTAAATAGTACCCGGTAACCTTGTACATCTGGTCCTTCGCGGCCCACATGTACAAGGTTATGGACTTCGTGGTCCAGGAGGACTGCCTCGCTCCCGCGAAGCGATGCGCCGAGAAGCCTTCCCCTGTGGTGCAGCCTTCAGCTGACGCCATCGTTAGTCTGCCCCTTTTCCAGCAGGCTGGCAAGGCCGCAAAGAAATTCGGCGTGAAGCTCGTCAGGCCCCACGCCGGCAACCTCGTGGAGCCCTTCCTCGTCAAGGGCAAGCAAGAGGCTGCTTGCGCCTATATTTAGTACATGGAGGATTACGTTCGCGGCAAGAGGCCCTTACGCATGCCGGTTCAGATCCCAGTGGACCTGCAGCCACTGATGAAGGCCAAGCAGGCCCCCGGCATCTGTCTGTAGATGCCGTCTCGGGAGAAGCCTTCAGATTCATGAGCTCTTGTAGGTGAGGCAAAAGATCATAAGCAGATGCTCAAGAAGATCGGCCAAATCGAAGGACAGATCCGCAGCTATGAGATGGCCTCTCCTGACATCTCGCCCGCGCACTACGGCAAGGCCATCGGTAAGGGAGTCGGTAAGTACTAAGTGTATTGTTCCCAAAGACAGGGAATCGCTCATTGCCGTCTCAGGCAAGTCGGTGAGTGTGCGCGGGGCCATCAAGGAGCTGGAGGAGCTGGTCCAGCAGGACCTGCTCAAGCAGCGCATGATCTTCCCAGTGAATATCCTTCCTGAGGACCTTGGTGTCGCCATAGGAAAGGGCAGAAGCCACGCTGAGAGGAGCAAAGGGGGACGTTCTGCGTCGAGCCTAAGCGGATCGGCAAGGCCATCGGCAAGGGCGGATTCCGAATCCGTCACGTAGCCCAGAGGCACATGGTAAAGATCCAGCTCCCTGAGTGGAACAAGCCCGACGCCCAGATCCTGGTGACAGGCCTCAAGGACAACGCCCTGGCCGCCGTCGACAAGCTCGAGCTCATGGTAAACCTCATGCTCTGCCCCGATCACGTCCTCGTGCCGCTCCTAATCAAGCGCAAGGATCACATCCTGGTGCTCGGCCCCGAGGGCTGCAGGGCCACCTGGCTTGAGCGGGAATTCACCGCCAATGGGCACCTGGTGCTCGAGGACAGTGTTGAGGCTGTGACAAGGGCTGATGCCCACGTTGAGAACCTGGTTGCCAAGCAGCACCTTGCC
>NC_091579.1:15512845-15515345 GCF_042767895.1 Penaeus vannamei
AAAGCTGTGGTTGACAATTCCCAACCTTACCCACCAGAATGTTATACGAATCTGGTAACTATATGTTATTCTGCCTCCTTAGAGTATCTTAACCCCACATCACTGACAAAATATAGTGTTCACTGTTTTCAGGATTTTTTTTTCTTATGCAATCAATATTGATGTTATTATCATTATAGACATTATCACTATTACTGACAGCAATATAAGATGCAGGAAAATATTTTCAAAGGTCAAGGATAAAGGTAAACTTCTGCAATGGGTAGCAATAGTAACTGGCTCACTGGTGACTTTAAAACTTTTGGAGCTATATATGCATTAAGACAATTAATAAACTAAATGCACTGTGGGCATGGAATGTACACACATACCATCCCTGGCTGTGTTGGGTTAGGCAGCTTGTGCTACAAAGCATAGCATTATCCTTAATTAATTCCTATTCTAAAATGTACCACTTGCCAAGGCCAAATTGAAAGGAATCCTCACTTCAGAATTTAGAATATCTGCAACAACCCTTACTATCCAAGGATGACATTAAAAAACATTTATGGTTACATATAGTGGTTTATATCATGATGATGGTGTGGTTAGTCAAGAATTAAATGTGATGTTGCCAAGTACTTGTAAAGAAGGCCTACATTTGGTTTTAAGAATATAACTGTTAGTTTGCATCAAAATGAGTCTACTGCAATTATCAATCTAAACAGTGATATCAATACAAGTATAATGAAAGGTACATATAGTGTTAAGTAACAAAAGTTCTCATGTAAAATCATATAATAATAATGCTAAGGATAAAAGAACCTTTAGGACTTGAACTTTTTAAATTTATATTTATATAAAAACGAAATAGCAATACATGAGGAAAACCCTATATATATGTAAAAGTAATATATTTCTTGTAAATACCTAATTCAGTTCTAAAGCTTTAAAGACTTCTTAATGCAACAAAGAAATGCTGACCTTAATGTATTATAGGTTTTAAAAGACCAATTTCCTTAGAAAAATTTATTAATAATAAAATTTGTCCATTGCTTAAATTTTTTTTAAAAATTCAGCAATACATTACTTACAAATACTGAACAAAGTATAAATAAAACTAAAATTTAATATGATTTTCTCTGGATTCTAAACATCAGGACCCTTCCTTCTTAGTCAGAAATCTAGTACAAAATACAAACTCTTTTCGAGATCAAATAACCCTTTCTGAATAGCTCTGTAAAAATAGACTACATATATTTCTAAATATCTTAAAAGAGTCACTTATACAGGTCCCAAAACATGACTTCTACTTGGTGAATTAATGATAAAATTACAAACAAACCATACACAGACACACACACACACACACACACACACACACACACACACACACACACACACACACACACACACACATTCACACTTGCAAATTATCATATTCTGGAAAATTAACTTCTGAATAGAAAGACACAAATCAAATGACAGGCAAAGGAAGATCTTTTTCAGGAAACTTGTACAGCTAATCCAGAATATTAAAATAAGCAATAAAACATAGACTGAAAATGGTTTATGGCACATTATCTGCACGGCCCAAAACAGCAATGTCTCCTCTCTGCCAATCTCCCTCAAGAATTAAGTGCCTCACAAAGTCCTCATCATCATATTGAATATCATAACATGTGCCATTTATGAACTGGCCATCATCTGACTCTTCGGGTATTGTCCCTGGGGCAGAAATACCCAGAACTGTACCAGTACAGTACACCCCTTCTCCATCGATGTACCATTTGTGACGGATGGTACGGCCAATAATATCTGGGTGTGTCTGTTCCAGCCTTCTTCGTCTCTTGGGGCGTCCCGTCTCGCGAGGTTCCTCGATGGGTGGCCTTTTGTAGGAAGGGATGGGGTGGGAGGGGATGTACCATTGGAGAAATTAAGAAATCTTGGAAGTTCCTTAACTTAAACTGATTTATTACTTATTCTGTTTCTACCTGACTGTACCGTTTTCCTTATACCTCTGGTTCATAACTCCTTTTGTTAATATCTCTACATGGAAATAAACTAATGTATAACAAGTAATACTACTAATTTCCAAAGTCTACTTTTACTGAAACTTGTTAGTAATAGTGCATGAAAGTGTCTTGTTTATCTAAATAAATTCAGGTGACTAATTACATATGGATTCAAGCCACTATCCAATAAACATCAAGTGCAAAGGATATTTCATATAAAAAAAAAAAAAAAAAAAAAAAAAACTTATATACTCACTGGAATCCAGCGTCATCATCCTCATCGTCATCGTCATCGTCATCAACTGTTAAAAAAACACAAAAACATCAAAATTCAGCTCAACAACATTACAACAAAATCAGTAACAACCAAATCAAATATAGAAAATATTGATGAAGTTTAGACCTAAGAAAGCAATTGAAGCAATCCCTTACCATGTTTGCGCTTGCGGGTGTAGGCACGTTTAGATGTCTGAGGAGGCTGATCACCCTCTCCATGCACCAGTGAA
>NC_091579.1:15547845-15560345 GCF_042767895.1 Penaeus vannamei
TTTACAAGAGGCTTTTTCTCATTAACATTTAAAGCTGAGATGCTTGAAACATATGCTATGTCTACTGTGATTTTAGTTTATTAACTGTGTTTTCAGAAAGATTCTTTTATACTCCTCATGTTATCAACATTTCAATAACTTAATCATAATTTCAATAATTTTCATCATCCTCATCTTTATAACAATAATAAAAGATAATAAAATGAAATGATAGAACAAAATAACAGTAAAATATAATAAAAATAATAATAATAACAATAATAAAACAAAATAACAGTAAAAAATAATAACTAAATGAAATAATAATAAAATAACAGTAAAAAATAAAACTAAATGAAATAATAATAAAATATGAGAACAAAAATATAATAATAATAATAATAATAATAATAATAAATAATAATAATAATAATAATAACAATAACAATAATAATAATAATAATAATAATAATAATAATAATAATAATAACAACAACAACAACAATAACAATAACAACAACAACAACAATAACAATAGTAATAATATCATTAATAATAATAATAACAACAACAATAATAAATCAAGGCATCAGGAAATAAAGTAAGGCCACACAGGGCCTATTAACTGACTCTTTGGTAGCTGCAACAAAATTCATACAAAATAACAGTGGACATTGAACAGAAATGGGAGACTTAGAATTGCAACCAGGTAATACCTTACTGCACTGATATCAATACCCCATGAAAGATGATCTTATGAAAGATAATATGAAAGAGAAAAATGGGAAAAAAGAAAAGACAAAGGAAAAGGAAAAAAAGAAAAGACAAAGGAAAAGGAAAAAAAGAAAAGACAAAGGAAAAGGAAAAAAGAAAAGAAAAAGGAAAAGAAAAAAAAGTAATTCTAAGAAAAATGGCTGAGTTAGTATTAATCAAAATGGAGAAAAAGGGGGTTAAATTGGTAAAAGTATCATTATATAATGCTAATGCAAGCCCTCAAATAAACACAGTTACTAAACATTTCTTTCATTTCATTAAACAAACCAGTATCCATAAACTTTACTTGATATTGAGATTCCATTTAAGGCTACTATTCTTTGATCAAAAATTTGAATTAAAAAAAAATTAAATAAATAAAAACCTGTAATTGTGGATATACAATCAGTAACATTAAGGAATCCTTCCCATATAAAAGTGGAAAAAACAACATCATCAACATTAAACAGTATATACAATGACAATATATTCCCTATTCGGAATACACTTAAGACCATTTATTCCTATTCATTCCAAAGTTAATCATTAACCCCTTCAATCCGGGTAGCATGACCATCGCATCACAATTTTTTTGGGCTTGTGCGGCCGGTGACGCATACTTGCCATCATAAGAGAAGGCCAGGATGATAAAAAATTACTCACCATGAGTGCATAAACCACTTGGAGGGTGATTAGACTCATTTGGCATTTAGAAAGGGACTTCTGTATTATTTCCACAGATAAACAAACGTGGAATATAAAGTCTGTGAGCAATGGGGGGGCGGGGGGTCATTTATTACATAGATAAATAATATGGAGTCTGTGCAAGGAAAATGGTCTATTACCATTTGAATGAAGCAAATCAAAAGACAATTATAGACATTCAAAAATGGAAAAATAATAATAATAATAATAATCATAATAAGAACAATAATAAATAAAAAATATAAAAAATAAAAATGCTAAAGCAAAATAGCTTTGCAAAGGGGAGTCTTGTCTCCACACACAAGTGTTTGCATGCACCCGGCCTACACACCACACACCCGGCAGAGTACTTGCTTACATAAGCCTAATGCTCGTATTTTGGTCCACATGATTGCCTTGAAGCAACCGGATTCAAAGGGGTTTTAAGACAACAAATTATGAATCTTATCACAATGTAACATTAAAGCTAAGAAATAATTTCTAATACATAAAATGGATGACAAAACTCAGCAACAGACCTACAAAAAAAAAAAAAAAAAAAAAAAAAAAAAAAAAAAAAAAAAAAAAAAAAAAAAACTATGCATTTGAAAAAAAGGTTAGGTTCAAGTAAGTTAATACCTTCAAACAAGTTCACCTTATATCAAACCCTTATCAGATACAAAGTACAAACACTGGAAGAAAGATTATACTTTATCATTATTGGTCATGGGTTCCCAATAAAAGCAGAAGTCTAATATGAATAAGAGGCAGTGTATCTATGAAGTGTCTCATTGAGCAAAGTAGGAATTACTTTGTATCTTAAGTATAATGTACGGACTGTAATGTAACATATAAAACAAACAGTTTACTCATCAAACTTATTTTTACTTTCCTCTTATTCCTTATATACAAAAAAGTGGATATAACTGCATGAAAGATATGACAGCTCTTGATGTAACTACTCTGCTTACGTCATTTATAAATAAAAATATTCAGTCATAAATTTCAACATATAATATTCTAAAGAAACATTTGGGAACCCAATTTAGTTGATGTATTAATACAAACCATATAAAACAGGTCAACCACAGATATAAAATGATAAGTTAATTTTGGCCATATTCATTGGAAAAGACTTCATACACAAATAATACACTCAGTACTTCAATACCCAGCATAACCTCATATCTATATACCTATTTCCTTTATGATAGGACAGCAGCATTGTTTGCTGTTGGCAACTTTGAATCTTCACATATAAAAAACATGTATTATACCAACAAGATCAATGCCATATCATAAAAGAACATTTTAAAAATCTATGATAAACTTCAGAGGATAGTCTTTAGATTGGTTATCAGTAGCTTTGATTCATGAAACAATATCTGGATACCAGGATCTTGACAAATTTCAGATTGTTAAGAAATTCTCTGGCATTCCTTATAAAACATGCAATTCTGGAATCTATTTATAACCTGCAATCTTTCATTATGTATTTCAGAAAACTAGGAGCTAAGCATGTACTATAGCAATCAATAGTAACTCAGCTTTTAAAGATTGTATGCTAAGCTTCATTAGCAATACTAGTCTAATACTATTACTAATACAAATATTATTATATAAACTTTGTAAACCCTAAAATATGTGGAAAGTAATGAAAACAAAAATAAAACACTGTACTAACCTGCGAGTGTTGCTGTGTGTCGGAAAGCTCTGACTTGAGAGTCAGAGAGGCCGGTGAGGAGAGAGATGACGTTGTCCATAAGGTACTGGTCATAGATAATGGAGTACTGACACTGTTTCACCAAAAGCTGCACAAACTCGCAGAAGTTACTGCGAAATTTCTTCCACTGCTGACCGCTCTGGATTAATGGATACTCACCGCTTTCCTGCAAGCCACAAATAGTTGAATCTGTATCACACCGCTTAGACATACACGTTCAGCAGACAAGCTTACCCTAGGGCTACGTTGATTGGATATTTTCATGAGGGTGACTTACCCGAGCCTATTCCAGCAGCATGAAAAAGCGAAGGCTACCTGAAATAGTACGCATAGGTCTGCTGCTAAGTGACTACAGTGTTTACATTACAGGACTCAGATCATTTACAGATCAAACCAAAAGCATATGGCCAGCAACGACTAGTATACCTCCTCAAATTCCTCTGTCATTCGCCTGATGATCTCAGCATGTTCCATGGTAGCTTGCATATGTGGTGTAATCTTGCCCTTGCAACCAGCAGCATTGATGAAGAACTGCATAAGCTGTAGTAGTGCTCCATCACGGTTATCCTTGTAAGAGTCTATCCAATCATCAACCACTTGCTGTAAAACAAGTGACTTTTAAAATAATATAATGATAAAATTTAAATACTGGGTGGTCAGTAAAAGGAAAAAAATGAAGAAGAGGGAATAGTAGTTATCTACAAAACAAGGTCTAGCTAGTAGAGGAAAGGAGGGTGGATATTAAGAGGAAGAGGGAGGGAAAAGTGTGTCTTCTTAGGACATATTGAGTTGTTAGGTGGCCAGGGAAACTTAGCTTACATTTACCCTTTTCTTGTAGGGATCCCAAGAAACTGACTGGATCCTTGAGTAAGAGTGTGGGTACAGACTGCCCAAGGAGCAAGGATGAAGAAGTGCTATTATACAATGCTAATAATGGAGGGATGTTAATGTATAGCAAAGGCTGAGCTAATTCTGCTTTCACCTCTCTTGATGTCTGGAGAGGTCATGTGATCATCATATGGGCCAGGAACACCAACAAGGTAATAGCACTATTTATAAATAGCCACAAGTTTTGAAGATATTAAAGCACAGTTTCAAACATGACTTTCAGCACATGTTTTGGAAAAGGAGAAAGGGAGGGGGACCAGGAAAAGGAGGACAGAGGGAGGGAGAGGGAGGGAGGGGGAGGGAGAGTGAGGGAGGGGGAGGGAGAGTGAGGAGGAGAGGGGGAGGGAGAAGTGAGAGGGAGAGGGGGAGACAGAGAGAGAGGGAGGAGAGAGAGGAAAAGAGGGAGAGAGAGAGAGAGGGAGAGAGAGGGAGGGAGGGAGGGAGGGAGGGAGGGAGGGAGGAGGGAGGGAGAGGAGAGAGGGAGAGAGAGAGAGAGAGAGAGAGAGAGAGAGATGAGAGAGAGAGAGAGAGAGAGAGAGAGAGATGAGAGAGAGAGAGAGAGAGAGAGAGAGAGAGAGAGAGTAGGAGAGAGAGAGAGGGAGGGGAGGGGGGAGTGGAGGGGGGAGTAGGAGAAAGGAGTGGGAGGGGGAGAGAAAGAGTAGGAGGGAGTGGGAGGGAGGGAGTAGGAGGGAGAGAGAGGGAGGGAGGGAGGGAGAGGGAGGGGGAGGGAGAGAAAGGGAAGGGGAGGGAGAAAAAGGGAAGGGGAGGGAGAAAAAGAGAGAGGGGGAAGGGGAGGGAGAGAAAGGGAGGGGGAGGGAGAAAGGCGGAGGGCGAGGAGAGGAGAGAGAGAGAGAGAGAGAGAGAGAGAGAGAGAGAGAGAGAAAGGGAGGAGAGAGAGAGGAGGGGGGAGAGAGAGGGAGGGGGGAGGGAGGAGGGGCAGAGGGGAGAGGGAGGGGAGGGAGGGAGGGAGCAGAGGGGAGAGGGAGGGGGAGGAAGGGAGGGAGGGAGGGGCAGAGGGAGAGGGAGGAGGGAGGGAGGGAGGGAGGGAAGGGAGAGGAGGGAGAGAGAGAGAGAGAGAGAGAGAGAGAGAGAGAGAGAGAGAGAGAGAGAGAGAGAGAGAGAGAGAGAGAGAGAGAGAGAGAGAGAGAGAGAGAGAGAGGGAAGGGAGGTAGAGGAGAGATGGGAGGGAGGGAGGGAGAAGGGAGGGAGGGAGGGAGGGAGGGAGGAGAAGGAGGGAGGGAGGAGAGTGAAGGAGGGGGAGGGAGAGAGTCGCGGGGGAGTGGGAGGAGAGAGAAAGGGTAGGGGAGGTAGAGAGAGGGAGGGGGAGGGAGAGAGAAGGAGGGAGGGGAGAGACGGAGGGGGGAGGAAGAGACGGAGGGGGGGAGAGAGAGAGAGAGACGAGAGGAGGGGGGGAGGAGAGAGATGGAAGGGGGGAGAGAGAGACGGAGGGGGGGAGAGAGAGAGAGAGAGAGAGAGAGAGAGAGAGAGAGAGAGAGAGGAGAGAGAGGGAGAGAGAGAGAGAGAGAGAGAGATGATGGAGAGAGAGAGAGAGAGAGAGAGAGTGAGAGAGACGGAGAGAGGAAAAACGAGAGTGAGTGGTGAGTGAGTGAGTGAGTGAGTGAGTGAGTGAGTATGAGTGAGTGAGTGAGGAGTGAGTGGGAGTGAGTGAGTGACTGTGAGTGAGTTAGAGTGAGTGAGTAGGTGAGTGAGTGGAGGGAGAGAGAAGGAGGAGGGGGAGAGAGAGACGGAGGCGGGGGAGGAAGAGACGGAGGAGGGGGGAGGAAGAGATGGAGGCCAGGGGGGGGAGAGAGGAGACGGAGGGGGGGGGGAGGAAGAGATGGAGGGGGAGAGAGAGACGAAGAGGAGAGAGAGAGACGGAGGGAGGGGGAGAGAGAGAGAGAGTGAGAGAGAGAGAGAGAGAGAGAGAGAGAGAGAGAGAGAGAGAGAGAGAGAGAGAGAGAGAGAGAGAGAAGGGCCTGTAGCAAGGAGGACATATCTCTATACTCCATAAGAAAGAGGATAGCCCTGGGGTATAAGTGATAAATGAAAAGTTCTACTCTTACATTCGGCTTTCCGGAAGCGAAACTATACATCAAAATAATCTTACTAAGCTGCACATCATTTAAATTGGATAAAACTTAGTTTCTCATAAAAATTCACTGGAAACTTTTATTTATTTTTATATATTACTATAAATGCCTATCCAACCCTTTGCTACCACAAATTCTGCTATTGCCAAATACTGGTATCACACACTTCTCAAAAATTAACACCCTGTGCTAATATACCCCCAAGTTTGCTAACATGTACAAAAGTAAGTGCAACATTTGTTTCAGCATTATGCAGGCTGTGCATTTGGAATTACTTTGATTTTGATTGGCAGATTTTAGTTAAAAGAGGCAAAAAACAAAGAAAGATTTTGATATGCTGAGAAAAGTGATTGACTTATGTGAAATGAAGAGAAGTGTTACAAAAAATTCTCAAGTGAATTAATCTACAAGATAGAAATTTTCAAAAATAGTGAATTGTGAAACATATGAACAGATGGAAGTAGTGACAAGCCAGGTGCATGCCATCAAGATCCATGATGGCCATTAAACAAACCTGTTAACACTAATGTTTTTGTTTAACCCAAAGTATTGGATTAGGCAATCAGGACGCATGATAAGATATTATTATAATTACCAAAAGTGACAAAAAAATTCACTCTTTTATATATGACAATGAAGTGTTCCAAAGCACAAACTGCCATCACAATATATTAACAAAAAAAAAATCATTTTCATTTTTGGGTTCATTAAGCTGAATGCTACCAGTCTTATACATACCTTGGTTCAACCCTAAAGTAACAGTAATTTATTTTTTGAAGGTTTACAATAAATCCATCATTTATATTGTTTTATATTTCCTTTTTTCTTTTTTCTTTTCTTTAGGCAATACCTTTTTTTTCTTGAACAGCAGACCCACTGACATTTATTTCCTGAAAAATTAAAAAGTGAAAATCCTATTTATTTATTTATTTATTTATTTTCATTTACCGCTGATTAAAAAAAACAAAGAAAATAAATACAAATCAATTTATCCAATTCAATGTGTATGCTATCGTTTCTCCCTTCCCCAAATCAAAAATAAAACATATATGCACAGAGAACCTGCACATTAAGATGGAAACACATTCAAACCTCAAAACATAAATGCTTGTTTTCTTGTTTTTATATTGAATTCCATTTCATATCCAGAAAGGAAGAGTCCTTTTCCTACCTGTACAAAACGGCAAAGTACGTTTTTTTTTTTTTTTTTTTTTTTTTTAAGAATATTTTTGATTTTGAGTTCCAAAATACTAAATTCTGGTTGAAAGAATTCTTTCGTCTGTTTTCATTCAACTCCTTGAAGACTTCTAGTAACACAAAATTGTACTTCCTCTAGGTGAAGCTGGAACTGATACATTCCTTTACTTCTGATCTTTGGCTGGTAGGAGGTAAACTTTTCATAATCATCAGATTTGCTCGCTAATCAAGAAAAAAAATTGCCGTGGCGTTATGTTCTACAGAAAAAATGTATAAAAATAATAATAATAATAATGATTAAAAAAACACTATAATGTTTTCCATTCTCCATTTGTTATTTGTAATATTTCTAAGGATATTTCCTGTGAGGCAGTATTTAGGGGAAAATATTAAAAATACATGTTGGTAGACATCGCTGCAGGTGTTTAAACAATTACATGCAATAGCAGAGGGTTATGTGTACTGTGAATAATAATAATAATAATAATAATATAAAAATCCACATATAATACAAATATACACTCATTAAATAAGAAATGTACTTAATGCAAACAGTATATAAACGAGTACACACAAGGATGAAATACAAAAAACTATGTATATTTGCATATATGAATGCATCCAAGGTGTAATTGTTTACACACTCCACTTTATAGACTTGATATTGCAGGGTACTTCATAAAATTACAAGTAGCTTTGTAACCATAAAAAGAAAAAGAAAAGAGGAAATAAAATGCATCAATATATAAACATCTACACATGTGTGTGGTGTGTGTGTGAGTAGTGTGTGTGTATGTTATATCCACATCTTCCAACAGATCTACTAGCACAAATTCTATATGAAAATAGTGTACTTTAGTTAAAACTAAATACATACACACATGACTATAATCTGTTAGTTGTAGGGTAAATAGTAAAGAACACCAACTTTTCCTTCAATATTCAATTAAAAACCTTAGAATGATAATATATAGAATAACTAAATGTGTATACAAATGGTCTACACATAATTCAACTAAATAAGCAAGAAATGAATGCAAGATCAAAATCACACGATACTAAAGGCTGTGTATGCCAAGTATGTTCTTTTACATTTATCTAGCTAATTTGCAATGCCAGAATTAAAAATGAAAAAATGTAGTCTTTAACCTATTGGGTCCAGATACTTTACTGTCACCATGTGGCCCAAAATACTGGTATCAGGCTTACTTGAGCAGCTACTCTACCGGGTGTGTGGCTTGTGTGGTGGCAAGACTTCCTGCCTCCCCTTTACAAAGTAATTTTTTCTTTTTCTGCATAAGCATTTTGAGCTCTTTTGCAATTTGAGAATGTCTATATTTGTAACTTGATTTGCCTTTTGCAGATGATAATAAGACACAGATTCCATATCATCTCTCTAGGTTGCCCATAAATCAGTGCAATAATAACAAGAAACAATGTCTTTTTTTTTTTCTTTTTTTTCCAACTTGTGCCACTGGTCACGGCAGGCAGGAATAGGATCCTGAGCACAGAAATAGTGTCCTCCCTTGAGTCGGTGCTCACAGATGGTACATTTCTCACTAGTTTATTGATGGATATAATGCAAAAGTCCCTTATTAAATGCTCATTGAGTCTTATCACCCTTAAACAGCTTTGTGCCCTTGTGGCAAGTCATTCCTATCCCCCTAGTTTTCAGCCAAAATTCTCTTGACAGTATATTCATGTCACCTACCCCTTAAGCCAAATTTTTCATGAGCTGATGGTCATGCCATCCAGATTGTTAGGGTTATTATCAAAAATGGCAATCTGAAGTGTGATGTCATTCCAAACTCAATGTTGACTGGAACATGTAATTTTACTGTCAAGTTCTTCGACATTCAGGAATCAGTAGACCTCATGACCTCGCCTGATTTCCCCCACATTTGGGGATTTTTATCATCATTAACATTATAATCATTATAATGTTAAACAAAATATCAAAAAATTGTTTTAAAATATCAAAAAAAGCATAAACAAAAGAGATAGATAGTACTAACTTAATCCTTGATAACTACGCACTTGCGGAGCTGTCTATATAGCTCTTACCCAATTGTGATGAGTGATGTCCTATCATGTGAAAAATCCCAGAAACTGGGTGATGCCTAATCATGTCATGCATAAGGCCATTTCCTGGTAGCCAGAATAATGACTTGTGAGCTGGACACTCATCCCAGTGTGGAGCTGCATGCATTAATGAACCATGGTCTAAACATTACTGGCAATTTCACCCATCATGCATAGATTAATCAAAGGAGGAGGAGGAAAAAACATGGCTTTCTATTTTCATAATCAATCAATTTAAAATTACCTTAATAATTACTACCTTTTCAACTTCCAAATAACAAGATCCTATTCCCTTCTCTGCTAAATCCTGTATGTATTTCAATCTATCTATCTCCAGTATCCATAACTCTTTATCTATTCACACCTATCTACATAAAACCAGGGTTTTCAACCTAACATCAAGGGTTATCAGGGGAAATATATACAAGACACATCTCATGGTATCTAGCAACTCTTGAAACAAAAAATATGAAATATCCAGTATGGCTGACATTCTTAGTACTATGATCGTATCTTATGCAATGATAATCTTTATACTAGAAATGGAATGACTGTATTTTCTGCATTTGTAAAGCTGAAAGCAAATTTTTTTGCTTAAATATTCACAAATGCAAATCTCAAATATTCTAATCTAAACCATTTTCCACAGTTCAGGTACTATCACTGCATAATTTCTAAATGCTACAGCTGAATTGTATAAATATCTACAGCAAGGAGATACAATACTTCAAGGGAACTTGGTTACAGTAAGAGATGCAAGTACGTGTCTCCTTCTTACGCCTCATGACACAGTCACAGAGTTGTGAAAGTTGGCTGTAAACATAAGGCCCACAAGGGGCTGGAGGGACAGGGTTGCAGCTTCACTCAATTGGTCATCTCTCATGCAAATTATATTCATTTCTTCATTTTTTCTAGTTTTGGAAAATATTTGAACATTTGCAAAAACAAAAAACTTGTATTGGAAAAGTGACTGCAAATACAAAAAAACATGGTGAATATTCACAGCTGTAAATGCAAAAGTGAATATTCTGTTCATCTCTACTTTATACCATAATACATGTATTGTAGTTCAAGTATGAAGCGGTGGTGCATATATGCTAATTCAATCATAACAATATATATAATGAAATTATTTCACCACCTTATCATCTCTTAACACAGGCCTATCAATTCCATGCATTAAAAATAAATAAAATAGACAATGTGCAAAATATCTAAAGCAGACCTATCAATTCCATGTGCAAAATAAAATTCATATTACTCTGAATTCATACATGGTTAGTATTCTCTGCATATGGAGGAAGAAGAAAAACTTGTTTTCTATGAAGCTACATGGTGAAGCAGGTATAACCTACTAGGCTATCATTTATGTAATAATATAAAACAAATTTATGTACACTGTGGTTCCTTTAAGTTTTACTATTCAGTTCTCAATTATTTTAGCTTTATTTCAGGTTAGATGGATAACAATAAATGCTCAAGGAATATGTGGCGAGACAAAGATTGAAAACCCCAGACAAAAGCTCAGTATAAATTATTCAAGAGCTCTACTACACTACAAAAATCATCTCAGCCAAATACAGATATAGATACAACAGGATGGACAAGCAATACATACCGCTAAGGCTGTTCTCCCATTTCTCACAATGAAATACAGTGACTGCTCATCTTCAGCCATGACCTCAGTAATAGGCTTTCTGCCAGGCCTTCCTCTCTTGCGTGGAGGCTCTCCAACAATCTGATCTCCAATCTTTTTAATGGTAGCTGTGAGGAAAAAGGAAATGTTCAAATGCCTTTCTCATGCTATCACTGCTCTTTCCCTTGCCTGAATTAGGTATATTCTTGACTTTTCAAATTATTTCAAAAGATATAGTACAAAAATGTACTTAGAAATCTGTAAGTACTAAATCTAAAGGTATATTTCAAACAATATGCATCGAGTACTCATATTCAACTTCATAGAGTAATATAGCATTAAATCATTTGCACAACAATATAACACGGCTTTCTGTAGTGTATGATAGAAGGAAATCTATTTATTTAATGGAGTTGTAAAAAAACATCACTTAACATGTGAAATCTTGTATCCTCCAACTGCCATTCTATAAAATTAGTATGCAAGCTCACATACTTATATCAGATATGTACTTAAATTACATATTCCATGTCCAAGCTATTTTATAAATTTACACACAGAAAGGGCATTCCAATTGTACCTATTTCTTTGTACTGAATCAAAATAAACTCACATGTCAAAATCTAAAAAAATAAGAACTATTAAATATCACAAATAATCCACATGTCCACAAACAATTTTCTTTTTTTATCATTGCATAAAACAAACGCTTAAAGTGACTCAGGACCCACCAATTCTGCCTCTTCCACGACCTCTGCCTCTCCCTCGGATGGAAATTGTCAACCTGGGGATTGGCTCATAATTCTGGGCTGGCTGCTGGTCCTCTTCTTCATGGGCATCTATGTCAGACTCTGCATCATGGTCCATGTCCTCATCCTGCTCTTCAGGCTCCATTTCTGGCTCTGGCTCTGGCTCCGGCTCCACATGTGCCTATGGTATGAAATTCTAATGAACGATCTTTATAATCATTTTCTCTAAGTACCTGATCTTACACTCTGGGCTAAATTGAATGGGAAAAGGTAATAACTGTAGGACCTGCATAAGGGCTATGCATTAATTATCTGGTAATTTCCCTTGTATAGAAAGGCCTCTACCTAGCTCTCTATCATATACAAGTTCTATAGACACACTTCATATACCCACCCCCACCCCCACACACGTATGCACATTGCTATGTACATATATGTACATGTGTGTGTGTTTGCGTGCGCTTATCACATACATGCTTGTAATCATTGTTTATTCAACTGCATCCTGTGTAATTCAACATCAAACCAATAAATTTGCATTATGTATCTGCATTTTCATACAAAGTGCTAATGCCCAAAATCTGTGATACAGTGAACATAATGAAAATCTCTTGTGGCTCTATTAATAAGTGATATGGTTTTAAAGAAACCAAAGAAATAAAACAAACTTTTTAATTATTCTCAGTCCTTTTAAAAATGTACTATTTACTGTATATTAA
>NC_091579.1:15570345-15575345 GCF_042767895.1 Penaeus vannamei
ATAATTGGAATAAAAGTACAAGAAACTTATTTATGTATTCTCTCCTAAGTCTTGCGCCTAGATTCTGTTATCTGCAATATGTACTGCTGACGGGTTCAACATTCCTTGAGCATTAATTTGGTAAATGGAAAGTAAATAAAGATCCTGCACTTCCCTTGCAGTATGGCTAATTTCCAGACAGGTGATGAAAAGTCTAACCGTGTGAACACCTCAGCTGGAGGCTCTGGAATCAATGAATATGTTAAGTCACTCTTTGATCCCTCACTCACCTGGGATGATGTTGCTTGGCTTAAAAGGTAAGGAAAACCTATATTCTAAATCCCTAAATTAACACATTATCAGTGAACCTGGATTAAATTTCAACATTGCAACTGTATAGCAAACCTTTTTCTGCAATTGAGGTCTTTGTGTATTACAGGTTAACACACCTACCAATTGTGCTGAAAGGAATACTCACTGCTGAAGATGCCCTATTAGGTCTAAAGGCAGGAGCTACAGGAATCTGGGTGTCAAACCATGGTGCACGTCAAGTGGATGGAGTGCCACCATCAGTATGTCAATCATACATTTCTTTATGAATCAGGAAACAATACAAATAGTCATGAATAATAAGAAAATCATACTATATGATCATTCCTCTCCCTTCCTTTTTCTTTATTTCATTTTGTTCTACCTTTTTTTCACTATACTTTCACTGCTCTCTGATTTATTCCCTATCTAGTATATCAATTCCAACTTTTAATTACCCTACTCTTGCATATGCCTTCCTTTAATCCTTTTCATGTTTATAACTTTCGGTATCCTTAAAACTCTACATTCTTAAATCTTCAGATTGAGGCCTTATCTGAAATAATAAAAGCAGTTGATGGAAGGTGTGAGGTATATGTAGATGGAGGATTTTCTGAAGGAACAGATATTTTCAAGGCCCTTGCTCTTGGAGCACGTATGGTATGTCTATCTAACTTTTGACATATAATTTGCCCTATGTGCCTACCCAGTATTTCTTTATCTGCTCTAGTAAAAACCAAATTGAAATATAATGAGGTGATGAAAGTTCTGTCATAAAATCAAGTAATGAAAGTGAAGTCTTCCAAAGTTTAAGCTTTATGCTCTCAACAGGTATTTTTAGGACGACCACTCCTCTGGGGCCTTGCATGTGGTGGAGAGGAAGGAGCTCTCAATATTCTCAACATCTTAAAAGGTGAACTGGATTCTACAATGGCCCTCTCTGGTATGTATTAGGCTAAAATTTCCTAAAACAAATATCATTTAATAAAAATATACATCAATAATTGCAAAATCTTATAAACATAAATTAATCATTATTGATTTGTATTCTCAGGGTGTGCAAGTATAAATGACATCACCAAAGATATGGTAATTCGTAAGGACCATTACTCTCGCCTCTGAAGCTGAATAACCCATACTTAAAGAAAATTGCACAAAATTCTTACACACATATAACAGATTATTGGTTGTACTTTCATGTTCTGCCCACAACCAGGTTTGTGGTTCATGACAGCCCTCTTTATGAATTTTATATACATTCATGCTCTACTTGCATCTCCACTGAAAAAACAGAATCTAGATGTAACCAGACAGAAGGAACACAATCACAATATTTCCCTGCAGGCAATATTTGCATCTCTTGTTTACAAAGTGATTACAAAGCCAGACATTTGTGGAATGTTACCTACCAATAACAAAAAAATACATGGGCCTTACAATTATCATGAATGCATATGGTAGTGTGGTGTCTACATATCCAAAATATATAACTTCATAACTAAATTGTGGCCATAAAGCAACATAAGACTGTATTGTGATCACAACAAGGTTAACCCATTAACGCTGGTATATTTTGAAGCCAAAAATAAAAGATTACAGGCGGCTATAAAATCGGCAGGCGGAGCTGCCCTGGCCTCTGTCTACCTGCCGACCGCGGCCCACTGCTGTGTCGGAGCGTAAGCCCCAATAAAGCATCACACTGGTGGGAGACCCGGCAATGTTTATTTTTTGGGGTGTCTCATATGTGGGACACCTGTCGTTAGTGGGTTAAAGGATAGAAAATCATAATTTTCACTAATCCGGATGCTAGCAACCTTGAAGACTGTATATTTGCTATAGAAATATCACAATAAAAGATGTATTATTAATTCATAGTCAGGCTCAATCTTGGGCCAAGGCATTGTACAATGCTCCTTACCCAAGTGGACACTGCTACTGATGTATCATATTACACAAAAGAAATGTATGAATAACAAAATGATTTTAAAATTTATATTACAGTATTTTAGTGTAATTAAGTCAATGACTTAATATAAGTTATCTAAATCTTGTAGTATTACTAAAAGAAGCTTTCTATAGAATAACTGATATTTGGCACAATTATAAAATTTACAGTCAGAATTATGCATTTCGATAATTAAGTATGTAATCACCTCTCTTTCTGTCTTTGACTCTCTTTCACACATGCACGCACACCACTTCTGCAACTAAATCTTATTATGAAAAGCACATAACCAAGAATGTATTGAATCAAGAAACAATACCTTTCCGTAACTACATTCATTTTAAGGTGATTGGGTAATTAAATTTTCTTGTAAACTGATTGAAAAAAATAAAACATTCCAAATATGCTGCTTGTACCTTTTATGTACATATTCCTTACAATCATTGTTAAACATAAAACTTGTACATACTTAAAAATTCATGTCTCTTTCCAAGTCATACTTCTTGCTTCCAAAGGAATTACTGTATCTGCATTCCATACTAGTTTGGAAAGTTCTACCTACAATTCAATACTAAAATATAAGAAATATCTATTCATTCCATAAAAATAAATTATTTCATTATTACAATTATGAACCTAACTAAAACAGTTTCATGATGGTTATCATCATCATATGATTATCAACAAAGGCATCTATAAATTCTGGTATTGTATTATTACAGCCTGCTGCCACTACTTTACAAGGTTCACTTAAAACTACCCAGTAATCAATCTATGAGAGATTTTCTCAGATTAAAAAAATAATGAGATATTTATTTGGCGACATTTCACTTGTAAATGTAATCATTGTTTTCTTTGGCCTCTTGTCCACCATTTAATATTTATATTCTTTTTCATTAGAGATAATGTTATGTAACTGGAAGTTTATTGGTTAATAACTGGCTTGCCAGAACAATTATGCCAAATCACAGATAAATTATGGTAAAAATTCTGGCCCAGACTGAAGGTTATATTAGCTTTTGATGGTGAACCATGTCCACTTGAAGATCAATTAAAGGATTTATAGCTATAATCTGTATCAGACAAGAGCATGTTGAAGACGCTTGACTGGTTACTGAACAATATTTACACTAGTACCCCATCATTCATATGATGGGATGTGTTATTAATCCATAGTCAGGCTCAACCTTGGGCCAAGGCATTGTACAATGCTCTTTACCCAAGTAGACACTACTACTGACGTATTTCACACAAGAAAAAATGAGAGTATATAAAATCAAATGATTTAAAAGCACAAACACAATTAATCATCTCAATACATCATAAGATAGCAGTTTGCTAGATGATAATGTATCGATGTATATATGGTTATAAAAAATATTTCTTACTGTTATTTACAATCATCAATTATTTAGATCATCAAAAGCAGAAAAGTCTAGAAATAGCCTGTGGTGTGTTACCAATTGTGACAGATTGTTTGCCTATTCCTCTGAACATTTTATCCCCTTCTGTAGAGGGCTTATCTAGTTTCATTTGTTACAGGATATTGGATATATCAATCATATATAAACCATAATTTACTGAGTATTATGCTTTATGTTTGGCTTCATTTATTCCTATCTAGTTTCTGTTTGCTGCAAATTAAAGATACATGTATTGGTTGCATTCAAACATATTATTATTACTTTGAATACAATGAAATGTCAGTTATAAATTAAGAGTAAATATTAATAAAAGAATAACCATTTTTTTATAATAGAACTTTCTATTCATTGTTACACCTATAAAATCAGTTAAAAAATAATCAAAGGCCACTGGAAAAAGAATGCAAAAACCATGGTAGAGCCAAAAGAGTTCATGAAATAATAGGTAAATTTACCGCAAATAACAATCAGAGTTACAGTAAAAAAAAGTGTATGGAATGATTACCTTGACATAAACTAAGACACTTTTCATCTATGACAGAAAATCGAAAATAAAGGAGATACATGACAGAGAAGTGAGAAGATCAGCCCATCTTTCTCTAAATTCTTCGGCATGTTGACATCACGAATTTAAACAAAATTATGACCACTTAACTCCTTCCTGCAATCTCTAAAGTAGATTGTGTATTACTACGCCATTGTCAAAACGATATTTGGTTAATTATCATTGTATGCTTTTCCACATTTATGACTTCAAAGGCCTTTATTAATGTCATTATACCTCATATATGTGTTTTAAGATCTATTAGACAGTGATTCCCGGGATTTTGGTGACAGAAAGCCAGCGACAAATATGACAATGTTTTCGTAGTTGTGTCGAATCTAGGTTATTGTTAAGACTATACAGTGGCAACAAAGAAGAAAAAGACCTTAATAACTATCACAGTTTGATTTCTGAGGCCATCAAGTACCCCAAATCCTGAAAAAAGTAATAAAAATGAAGCAATCCACAACAGACCGACCAAAAGTAGTGAAGGAAAATTGACAGTTTGGTCTTGCAATATATAAAGGTATTTGGTTTATTGTTTACAGTATAGATGCAGCTCTATCTTGCCATACATATCACGGTGAAGAGAATGTATCCTAGGGGGTGTTGGGGGGCAGAGCTCTCCCATCAACCCACCCCTCGGGTAGTGCACAACTTGTCACGGCACTATCAATTGTTAGTTTATGTTGGGTTATGGGTTAGTATGTTTTTTGGGGTTTGGAAGGTGTGAAATCCGGTAGATTTTGCCAAAAAAAATGGGTTGGATTCCTGGAGAGTTTTTCCAATTTCGGCAAAT
>NC_091579.1:15582845-15602845 GCF_042767895.1 Penaeus vannamei
AATTTACCTCTTACTTTTAAACTCCTGGTCTCTCTAAATCGAGAATATATCTGCTATTCTATGAAATAAAGAATATTTCAAGCGAAAAAAGTCTGAGAAATTCTGGTAACATTCTTCTGTTGATGTATTTGATGACTTGTTATATTTAACTTCTTAAAATCATATATATGGGAATGGGTAGGCCTATATTTCAATTCAGGGATGTTCATTTGTTTTGATAAACCGTCATAGTGTAAGGGTTGTCTTTATATGAATATAGGAGAAAATATTGCACTTTGTTAAGATGTTAGGGTAGATTTATTTACTTCTCTGCTATCTTGCGGCGCTAGTTTGTCAGCTGTTTTGAAATGCGCTCTCAAACTGTTACCAACCGCCAATGAAATAAACTCCACCCTTCTCTTATGCCTAAGTTATCCCTCTCCGAGTTTGATGGTGGGAATACTTCGCTATTGCTTTTAAAACCCAAATATGTATATATGTTGTGTGTTATTTTGACATTTCTATGCTCTCCAAGGACTGCTATTTATACTTTATAGAAAGATGCTCCCTCATGTCTGGCATCACTGAACAAGGCTTGCCTGCCTTGGACAATATTTTAAGCAGGGAAAGGTACAGTTCTTGGCCTATCGGCAAGAATTCTTGCCCGAGAGTTCCCCTGCTTAAAACACTTTTAGTAACTGATAGCTGAGAGATACTTTTCAGTGTATGACTATCCACATAAATACAGTACCAAGAATTGGTAGTCAATCTTCACTCTGTACTGATTCAAAGTAGACTTAATTTGTTTCTTGTATCTGGTGTGTAGTTGTTCAGAAAAGAGTCATCAGTGGAAATAAACAATTTTAGGATATAAATTCCAGTCATAGACAAGCAAATACAACTAGCCAAAAAGTAGCAGACCAAGGATCCAGTAAAAAAAGTCTATTCCTTATTGTAGCTCTGACTTTTGTAATGTTCAAATTTATATGAGTCCAGCTTTCAGAAAGACATTTTTGAACAGCAGACATAAGGCCAAGAAATGATTGAATGATATTGCAGTTTGTGGTTTGATTTGCTTGCATTAACTACAATTATATTATTGAATATAATTTAGACAGCCCAAGAAGTGTTATGTAACAAAATAAAATTTGCTGGGTATGCTAATATTTTCAGTCAAAGGTATTAGTTAGTAAATCTTTTATTTGGCACAGGTATTTCAAAAGATTTGCAAATCTTCATGGCATTCTCCTGTTCCTGTAGGTTAGGTATTAGATAACTAATCCCATATTTCTTCTGTGCAGGAGGCTGACGATGTGCAGTATGAGGAGGAACTTCTTCGTAATCCTTTTTCTGTAAAACATTGGCAGAGGTACATAGAACACAAGAAAGATGCAGCACCAGAAAAGCTTAATATCATATATGAAAGGGCACTTCTCCAGATGCCAGGCAGCTATAAGTTGTGGCATCTTTATTTAAGGTTTGTTTTTTTAATAACTTTTATGAAAATATGTAATTTTTATTTATGAGATTTCATTATATCATGAAAAAACAAAAAGATCAGATAGATAAAGCAAATTTTGCTTATGCTTCTCAGTAGGTTGTAATGAAATTTTATATTTTTATCTGAGATTCTTAGCATTTTGATTTCTTTTGAGGATAATGTATTGTATATGCTTTTCTCTTAGACTGCGTATGGAACAAGTGAAGGGGCGATGTGTCACAGATCCAGAGTTTGAGAGTGTAAATAATACCTTTGAAAGAGCCTTAGTATTCATGCACAAAATGCCTCGTATATGGATAGATTACTGCAGATTTTTGATGAACCAGAGAAAGATAACAAGAACCAGAAAGGTAGGTCATTATGCAGTGGACTTGGACCTCCCCATGAAAGAAAAATGTGCCTTTAAAAACCCAGGCCATAATGTTTTAAATGACAAAATTATGGTTATATTTATATTAGCAATTATTTATTTTCCTCTTTCTAACATGAATATCTGTTTTCAGACATTTGACCGCGCATTATGTGCTCTACCCATTACCCAGCACAACCGCATATGGCCACTTTACCTCAAATTTGTTATGCTATATAATATTCCAGAAACTGCAGTAAGAGTCTGGAGAAGATACCTAAAGGTTAGTTATATGGATTTGTGTATCCTCACACCACATAACTTTTTTTTTTTTTTTTCACTTTTTCATTTTCTGGTGTTATACTTACACTCATGTAATACAAGTTGCAACTAGATAAGTAATTTGGTATCTTTTAACTGAGATTGTAGTCTTTATACCTGTTCTTGCTAACATGAATATTTTACTTAATTAATGATATTTGGTATGCTTCATATTGATAATTTGTAAGACGTGATTTACCTATATTTTATATTTTGATCTTAGTTATTGTTTATTGTATAAGATGAGAGTTTTTATAATTCTGTTACTTTCTACATTTACTTTCCTTTTGTAAGTGTATTTGTATTTTTTTTCTTCTAATTATCAGATGTTAAAATGTGTATTTTAATATTTGGAAAAATGGTAGTAAGCACTCAATATTTTTTACCGTTCAGCTTTGCCCTGAAGATACAGAGGATTACATAAGCTATCTTATGTCCATTGGACGATTGGAGGAAGCTGCCAAGAGATACGAGTGGTGCGTTAATACAGATTCATTTACCTCCAAGTACGGGAAATCAAAACATCAGCTATGGTCGGAACTCTGTGAGCTAATCTCTAAAAACCCACAGGTTTGGAATGGATTTTGTCTGTACTGTATGTAATGCTTATCTGCTCACAACTTCATGGTAATACCTATTTAAATTCTAGATATATTTGTTTACAATCAATTGTTCTGATATGATAATTATTGTTAGTGTTGTTGTTGTTACTGTTATTTTTATCATTGTCTTCATTGTAATATAAAAATTATGACAGCTATTGGTAATGCTTTTATTGTACTATTACTGATTTACCATAAGGAAATTTTGTAGTAATATTGCTAATTTTATTGAGATATAAGAAGCAAGAGGAAATTATGAGTATGCCCACATTGTTGATTTTTTTTTTTTAGTTTAGTTTAGTTTAGTTTGAATGACAGAACTGAGGGGAGGGGAATTATATATATATCAACTACTAAGGTTGATGAATATTTGACATCTATTTTCTAACTAAGTATAAATGTTTCTAGGAGACAAGTCTGAAAAATGCAGAGGCCATCATTCGTCATGGCCTGCAGCGTTACACTGATCAGGTGGGAATGCTTTGGAACTCCTTGGCAGAATATTATATCATCAGTGCACTCTTTGAGAGGGTAAGTACATTGTCTTTTATCAGAAAACTAATTTAAAACTATTTTGAGACTACACTGCAAGAGTAACACAATAACTGTTGTTTTACGAGCTTTCTTACCAATTGTATTTACTATATTCAATAAGTAATTGTAAAAGGAAAAAAAAGAGAAAGAAAGAAAAGAGAAAAAACTTTTGTGTTGCTGTAAACCATACAACAATTACTAATTCTTTTTCAAATATCTTACATCTTACTAGGCAAGGGATGTCTATGAAGAAGGTTTACGAAGTGTTATGACAGTAAGAGATTTCACACAAGTGTTTGATGCTTATGCTCAGTTTGAAGAACTGACACTAAAGAAACGAATGGAAGAAGTTGGCATTGAGGTGGATGTAGAAGAGGAAACAGAATTGGAATTACGGTAGGGCTCTCTTGTCTGCTTATCATAAGTACTAGTTCTACATGGTGATTAGTTTGTAAGATTTAATATTCAAAGTCTGAGATGAAATGATTAATGTTCTAATTGAATAACTAATGTAATCAAACAGCCTGGCACGATATGAGGACCTCATGCAACGGCGCCCCCTCCTTTTGAATTCTGTTATGCTTCGCCAGAATCCACACAATGTATTAGAATGGCAGAAGCGTGTAACTCTCTATGAAGGAAAGCCAAAAATGGTAAGAAACATAATAACTTGCGGAGTAAAATATTTGTTTATTTTAACTGTTCAAAATAAAATCTTACAGAACTAGGTGTATATACAATGCTGTCTGTGGTACTTTGTTTTGAAAATTATTATAATAAGTAGTGGTTAGCTGTTGTAGTATTAATACTAGAGGTAGTAATTGTTAGATAATTATGCTGTATTTTAGAAAAGAGAAATATTTAATATTGGATCTTTCCTACAGATTGTAGCAACATATATGGAAGCAGTGAAAACAATTGATCCAAAACAAGCCACAGGAAAACTTTTTTCATTGTGGGTGAATTTTGCAAAGTTCTATGAAGAAAATAACCAGATTGTGGATGCGCGAATCATCTTCGAAAGAGCAACTGAAGTTCTCTACGTTAAAGTAGATGACCTTGCAAGTGTGTGGTGTGAATGGGCTGAGATGGAAATAAGACATGGGTAAGTATTTTGACACTTATGTCAGCAAAATTGGGAAATTTTCTTGGAATTTTTTCTCTCAACAGAGAAGCTGTAGCAGGTAGAATTATGATGTAAATATAATGTGTGATAGTGGCGTGGTTCAGCATCTGTTCTATGGCCTAGTTGCCAAGGTTGTGGGGCAAGTTGATTTTGTTCATGTTAATCATTTTTATCCATGTTGCAGCTCAAATATTTAAAAGAATTAGTTAATCATTGAAGGGGGCCATCACACTCGAGAACGAAGTTCATTAATTATGATTGGATTCTCACAATTTTTTTATGTTATTTATACATATACTACAATTTACACCACAGAGTTTCATATCATGTGGATAATAAACAATGAAAAAAAAAAACAAGTTTTGGGAAAAGATTTAAAAATTATAGATCTCACTTATCCATTGACTGAACTTGTTAAAAAAAAAATACCACATATACTCTATAGCAATACCTATATGACACATGATTTGATTTTGAAATTTTCTCTTAGTTTTATCACCTGAAATGAAAACAAATCGTCTCTAAAATTACAAATTTATTCAGCTTTCAAATGATACAAATCCCATTAGTCTCGGCCAAGTAGTTAAGGAGAAACAACAAAGAATATTGATAAAAGTGTAGTTTTGAGATACCAGGCTTTCAAATTGAGGATACTTTTCCCTGCATTTTTACAATTGTTTCTTAAAATTCTGATCTGAGTCAATCTTGATGCATTCTATGGCATTCACATGGTATTCTGAAGTGTAGCTGGTACCGGGTCTCCTCCTTTTGGAAGATGTTAATAGTAATAACTGCACATGATTGTAGAAGTATTGTGTGTCATCACAGGCTTCGTAGTGCCTCGTGAGGCATTTCACACAAATAAACAACTGCTGCAGCTGTGATTGAGATGTATTTCTCATCATATTATGTTTATTAGTTACAGGAATAACATCTATCATTAGTAGTATCCTATTAGTGTGTGATGAGGGTGCATCAGGGTAGGTCTATGGGATGGTGTAGCACTCACTCTGCCTCTTTCATAGTGACTGCCTGCCTTGTCTCTTTGTCATGGCTGTCAGCTGTGCTGTAAGCAGAATTGCCAGCTAGCTACCAGAGAATTAACAAACCAAATAGAAAAAATCCCAAAAAACACATTTGTCGAGTATATTTGCACGGACGCAACAAAGTAAACATCGGAGCTGGAGGCAGGGGGGGGTAGGTCAGAGATTTAGTCATAACTCCTTTATTTTTACATATTTAGCAGAAATATTATGTCACGGGATTGTCAAAGCCTACTAGATTACAGGATTTTTTTTCTTCAAATTTTTTAGTATTTTTTAAAATATTTGTTGAAAATTCGTCATGAACGCCCCCTTATATAGAAGACGTAGTTGCTTCTTTTAGAGTGGTAGTTCTTGAACTCTTTCTTTAAGTGATCCCTTTTCTAATATTAATTGTGTGGCAGATCCCTCATTTAGTAATGAATGAAATATATCTTATTGTTTTATGTGGCAAGAGACAAGTTGCTCTATTATACTATATGTATTTGACAATATGACAGTAAAATATACATTTTGTGGTGTGTAAAATCACATTCTGTAAATACCAGAAATCCCTTCAATAATATTTGAAAAATTATGCCTTTTGTGGCTGGTGGAACAGACAAGTTGAAGGAATTGCTATTGTAAGGGGTTGTTCATCTTTAATCTAATTATAAAATATGCTTGTAGCTCTTTGGAACATTTCATTTTCAGAGACCACTCTTTAAGAAAATAGGTAAATTACCTTTCAAAGTATACTTTTTTTCATGTCTTATTGTTCATGGAATTCTGAAAGCTGTTTTAAAGATGATCTTTCTTATGCATGCAAGTGGATTTTACATTGTTATCAATGGATAGTTAGTAAAGAAAATGAAACTTTACATATTCTGACCCTTTTAGAAATGAAGAGGAAGCTCTCAAGCTGATGAAGCGAGCAACAGCACCTCCCCCACAAAAGGTGGCATACAATGATGAATCTGAGCCTGTCCAGCGACGCGTCTACAAGTCTTTAAAACTGTGGTCTATGTATGCTGACTTAGAAGAGTGTTTGGGTACCTTCAAGTCCTGCAAGGCTGTTTATGATAGAATTATAGATCTGCGAATTGCCACACCACAAATTATTATAAATTATGGCATGTTTTTGCAGGTATGTGTTCTTACATTTTTAGAAAATTACTATTTAATGGATTAGATGATTTATAATAAAACCATCTTATGTTGTGCACATTTTGTAAGTTATTGTGTGGAAAAAAACATTGAGGCTTCTGTTTTCTGATTATCCTAATATGAAAGGCTGACTCTAAAAGTAGACAATTTAGAATAAATTTTAAAGCATATTTAAGAATAAGAAAGCTCAAAGTTGACTGGTACTGCAAAAATATTTATAGGAAATGATAAAAAGTAACAAAATAAGTCCCAGAGTATTGTCCCTATCTATTTTTACCATGTAACTGGAACCTCCTCAACCCTTTTCTTCTTACATGGCTGTATCAGCTCTATTGAAAAAAATTGTCATAATTTTAGCAAATTTAAGTTCAAGTACACATAATTACTGTACAATACTTATCATTATCTGCCTTTTATTTCTGTAGGAAAACAGCTATTTTGAGGAAGCATTCAAAGCTTATGAAAAAGGAATTTCCCTCTTCAAATGGCCATATGTATATGACATATGGAACACATATCTCACAAAATTCTTAGAGCGATACAAGGGCACAAAGATTGAAAGAGCAAGAGACTTATTTGAACAGGTGAGTTACCTCTTATTGCATATAGTTAGTAAACTAATATATCATCTTATGTATCACATAGTTTTCACAGAGTTACTTTCAATCTGTGATGTTTTTGGAGAAGATAATTGTTAAGTATGGAGATTTTAAATACCTGTTTGTTGTCTGCAAGGCTTAGGATTTCTAATATCCTTTTACCTGTTATCTTCCCAGTGCTTGGAAAAATGTCCACCAAATTATGCACGTAACTTGTTCCTCCTGTATGCGAAAATGGAGGAAGAACATGGATTAGCAAGGCATGCAATGCAGGTATACAGTCGGGCTACTAAAGCAGTTCCACCCGAGGAGAAGTTGTCCATTTACAACATCTACTTACAACATGCACAGCAGATATATGGTGTTACTAAAACAAGAGAGATTTACCAGGTACGTTGATTTATGGTTGCCTGTACAGTAATTGGTAATATTTTAAGTTGAGAAAGTTTCATAAATGTCAGTTTATGATGAATCTCCAACATTAAAATATTCAAAATAGTTATTTGCTCTCATATTTAGAGATAGAATTTTTGATTTGCAACTGTACAATATATTGATAGTAAATGAATATATGGATTTTGTTTTTGAAGTAGTATCCTGATATGTATAAAACATACAGAACTGAGAAATGAGTCAAGATGATTTATAAAGGATAAAAAATACCCTACATCCAAAAAGATAAATATAGTTTTGCAGAGATTATAATTTTCAAGGAATTCTAATAATAACTTATTTCCACTTAAGGAGGCTATTGATGACCTACCTGATGAAGGTTGTCGAGAAATGTGTTTGCGGTTTGCTGAAATGGAGCGTAAATTAGGCGAGATAGATCGGGCTCGTGAAATCTATGCTTACTGCAGTCAGATATGTGATCCAAGAATCACACCAGAATTCTGGGCAAAATGGACTGATTTTGAGGTTGCTCATGGCAATGAAGACACTATGAAGGAGTTGCTGCGTATAAAGCGGTCTATGCAGGCCAAGTACAACACTCAGGTGAGTTTTATTTACTCTAAAGAGATAATATAGATATCTAAAAAGAAGATTGCATTATAAAGACCAGTTTTGTTAATGATGTAATTTAATTTCATTTATGCTACTCTACTATATATTATATTTAATTATAATTGGAAGGTTAAGTTAAACAAAATCAAAGTTAAAAGTTTATTTAAAACTTCCAGGTGAACATGATGTCAGCCCAAATGTTAGCATCTGCAGGTTCAGTTGCTGGCACAGTGTCTGATCTGGCACCAGGAGCCAAGGATGGAATGAGGATGCTTGAGGCCCGTGCTGTAGCCATGAACAAAGAGGAACAGATGTCCACTTCTGTTGCACCATCAGCAGCTGGTAATGAATAAATACTTGAGTATATTATTTTCAAAATCTTTAATGTATTGGATGGCAGGACATTTAAATAAGGTATTGACGAGATTATGAAAAATTAGCTCACGACATAATTTGAAATTCTACTGACTTATTCATCTGTTTCCATAGGTGGTTCCAAGATCATGTTTGTCCGTGGTTCAACTACCAAAAGGGATGATGAGGTTGCAGATACAGCTCGCACTGCAAACCCTGATGAAATTGATTTAGATGATGATGATGACGATGATGACGACAGTGGTATGTTAATGAATAGTAATAAATATTTAATGAATTTATTGAATCCTCAAACTCTCAATATTTCACTTTTATTTCTTTTTGATTGCTTTTACTGAAAGGAATTTATTGTGCCTAATTTTTAAGTCTTTTTCATAATGCAACTGTCGTTGCTTAAGCAATTGCTGCCACTCAGTTTGGAACATTATTTTAACCCATTCACACAGGTATATTTTGAAGCCAAAAATAAAAGATTCCAGGTGGCTACAAAATCGGCTGGTAGAGCTTCCCCAGAGTCTGTCCGCCTGTCGGTTGCGGAACACTGCTACGTCAGAGCGTGAGCCCCGATACAGGGTCACACTGGCGGGATGCCCAGCAATGTTTATTTTTTCGGGTGTCTCATATATGGGACACCCGTCATTATTGGGTTAAATTCCAAGTTTTCACATAGTGCCCTAATTGCTGAAACTATCCAGTATTGCTCATGGTGTCCTAGGCCTTTGTGAAGAACTAAATCTTCCTTAGCCATCATTTTCTTGACTGACAAGAAATTGATAACTAAAGAGGGGCAACCTCCCAATACCTTGTTCGTTGTTGTCGTGGGAGGGCTCAGGAGACGGAGACCAAGGCCAAATTTAGGGGATCACCCTACCTTGGGCCTCAGCCCTTGCCTTAACTAAATTTGCTTGGTCTTTTCTTCTTTCCTTTCCTATTCTGATTCTTCTTCATCCCCATCTTCTATCCCATTCTTAAGATGTGAGAGTATGGCTTTGTGTCAGTCATGAATGGCTTCTGTGAGCCATGGGCACAGTATTCCCTTGGTTAATTGCCTAGCCCTTACCCCTTATGGGGACTCTGAGAGGTATACCATTTCTTTTCCCCCATTTTATTCAGGCTCACCATGGCCAATAATGAAGATTCTTTACCCTTAATAGGGGCATTAACTGATTTACGACAGGTGTCCCATAAATGAGACACCAGGAAAAATAAATATTGCCAGTATGACGTTGAATTGGAGCTCGTGCTCTGAATATGTCATGGGCCGCGGCTGGCGCACATGCAGATTCCGGGTCAGTCCAGCACGGCAATTTTGTAGACGCCCGGAAAATATTATTTTCGGCTTCAAAATATACCAGTGTTAGTGGGTTAAGGCTTGCCCCTTCTTCAACAAGCCTATCTAAATTTGATTTTTGATGGTTTTCCAACCCCTGCCCCTCCTTTGACCATGGTTCCGACCACTGATACCAATACCCCCTCTTCAACACTTACTGGCAACTCTGTCCATTCCAAAACACTCATCCAGGTTATTACTCAACCTCCAGAAAGCACCCCTTCCTCTCTCCCAACATTCTCCTCTCCATCTACTGCACAGTCCTCTTCACTGTCTACCCCCTTCTTCCCTTATTACTACTCTTCATCCTTGTTGTCCTCCCTCACACAGAACTAATCCAATCCATACCACCCCATCGCCTTCATCCTTCTACTGCCTCTATCTCTGCAAACCTTTTGAATACTCTCTTTGGCCAGGCCAAGTGGGATTGATTCTTTGTGATCCCCCACAGCCCCCTATTCTGAGAAGACTCTTCTCTTGCAACAGTGCCTCTAAAAACTTGTCACAGTTACATCGGAATCCCAAGCTCATGTACTATTTACCCTAATTGATCTCACTGGCAAACCAATTCTTGCCAAACTTCACCCCTCTCTTAATACTTGTACTGGAACTGTTTCTATCCCCCTAAATATTTGTCTGATCTACAACAAGGACTAGTCAGACTGTGATTATGATGCAGTGGCAGAACAGTGTTACACTATTCCTCCAAGAGGCCAGTGCAAGTCCCATGTCAATATTACCAAGATCACCTTCTGTAGACATGACCTCCCCCATGAAGTTTATATTGGTGGATTGTCCTACCATGTCTGACCATATCAACACCTACCTCATCAGTGTCAGAAATGTTGGCGTTTGGCCACCTAGCCGAACACTGTCACTCCACAGCCTGCTGCCCTCTAATGTGCCAGACCTGGTCATGACCGTTCAAATTGCACTACTCAGTCGCGTACATGTGCTGCTCTGCCCTGAGGTAGCAGTCCTCAGATTTAAACTAGGCCTCACTCTTCATGAGGTCAAGCAAGAAAGATTCAAACTAGGCCTCACTCTACGTGAGGTCAGACAAGAAGCATGACGACGAGGTTTCTCTCTCTCAACTTATTCCAAAACTGTCCTTCGCTCTGTTCCCCCACCATCTTCACAAGATGTTTCTGCATCTCCCCCAGTATCTCTTCCCTATACCCTAAACCAGCCTCTGTATACTCACCCTATTCCCCAGTCAAATTAATTCTCCAGTCTAAATCCATATACTCCAATCTCTATCACATCCCTGATACCAACCCCTCTTCCTCACTTTATTTGTTGGCCCAGGCAACCTAAATGTTCCAATCCACCTCTCCTACTACATACTGTCCTACACCTTCCTCTTCTGCTCCACAGATATCTATCTCCTCTTTTCCTCCTCATAAGAGAACATTTGTTTCTCAGTCCTCTTCACCCAACTCCCATCTAGAAACCCTTGAAGATATCCAAAACTTCCTAAAGATGACCCAAGGGAACACTCTGCTCCCTCACCCACCTCCCAATCCCTCTGTTCCTACCCCTCCTACATTTAAAGTATTTGCAAATATCTGTCCTCGTCCTCTTCAAGTTCCCTCTACCCTCCTTCCTCCTACACCCTCCCAACATACCCCACCCTCTTTACCACTTCCACTTACATACTCACATGAATCTCCTCTATCACAACAGTATCCTTCTCCATACCTCTTCCCTCCAGACATTTTTCCTGATACTTCACCACCTTCCCCATTCCCCTTTTCTTTGAGCAATGTCCCTATTCCTTCCCCAGTCACAGATACAATGCAGTTCACTCATTCGCTCTACCCCCTTAACCTTTCCCATTTTACTAATCCTTGCTCTACTTCATTTACTTCCCTCTTTTCCCTTTTCATTACAATACATTCCTATAACACCCTCTAAACTTTGACATCTACCTTCCCCTCTCCCCAGATTCTCCTCCTACTTTTCCAACAGCCATCTCTATTTTTCTTGAACAATGTTCCTCTACCTTCCCCTGTGACAGTTACATGATAATTCACTCAATTGCCCTACCTCCTTAAACTTCCCCTTTCTCTGCTTTAGTTCACTTACTCTCCTTTTTTCCCTTTTCACTACCATACTATCCTATAATGCTCTCTAATCTTTGACATCTGACACAATACTTTACCATACTGTTATATGACCTTTGATGTCTAGCGCATTTATTCGTTTCAAACATTTAACATAAAGAGGGCTAAAAGTTAATTGTATATTTAATGGGTACTTGGCTGTACAGGCAACTGGTGATTACAGCTTGTTGAGGTATATGAAAGCAGCCTTAAGCATTTACAAATCTTTACTTGTAAATTATATTATGGTGTGATCAGTGGAAGATTATCATCATTTTATATTTTGCAGTAAGCCTCCCTGATGTACAGAATGTAGTGGATTTGCTTCAGTACTTCAGTAACCCCCCCAATCCCTTGCCTGTTGTTGTCGTGGGGGGGCTCAGGAGACAGAGACTGAGATCCAATGCGGGAGATCTCCCCTGCCTTGGATCTCAGCCCTTGCCTCAACTAATTTTGCACGGTCTTTTTCTCCTTCCTCTTTCTCTCTCTTATCTTCCCCAACCCTTCCCCTGTCAAACTCCTAAGATGTAAGAGCCGTGTTGAAAGAATGAAAGGATGAACTCGTGCCAGTCATAAACGGCCTCAGGGAGCCATGGGCATGGTATTCTTTGATAAATCATTTAGCCCTTACCCCTTACAGGGACTCTGAGGGGTGGACCGTTTACCTTCCCCACATAAAACCAGGCTTTCCATGGCCAGTAATGAAGATTTTGTACCCTTATTAGGAGCATTGAGGCTTGCCCCTTTATCAAACAACCTCTCTGATTCTGAATCCTCTAGTTTACTGACCCTTGACTCCCCTTTGACCACGGCTCAGAACACTACTATTACACCTCCTTCCTCTATACATACTACCAACCTAATTCATCCTGAATCATCTACCCAGATACTAACTCAACCCTTAGAAGATATCCCATCCTCACTCCTAACATCATCCAGCCACTTCCTGAACAATCATCTTCACATTATACCCAAACCTCCCTATCACAACTCTTCAACCATATCGCCCACACCTCCACAATAAAACCTCACCTCACACCACTCCCATCCATACTACCCAAGTGGTCTATACATCTACAGCACCACTATCCCCTGCTCCTCAACTTCCCATCTATAATTCTCATATCCCCCAATCAAATCCTTTTTCCATTCTAAATCCAGATACTCCAATATCCACAACTCCCATGTCTCTTCTTACTTCATGCTTTGCCAGTCGCATCAGACAAGCCAAATGCCCCACCCCATCCTCTCCTACCAGATCCCATCCCACACCTACACCCTCAAATTCTCAGATACCGATCTTCTCTTCATCTCCCCATAAAAGATCTTTCTTTTCCCAAACCTCTCCACCCAAATCCCCCCCAGAAACCCTTGAGGACATAAGAAACTTTCTACGTATACCACAAGAGAAAGTCCCTCCTTCTCAACCATCCATCAATTTCTCTACCCAGATTCCGGCTGCATTCACAGTGACTGCCGAAATCCATCCTCCCCCTCCTGACATCCCCCCTACCCCTCTTCCTCCCACACTCTATCCACTCCACCATCCGTACCTAAACCAAAAACCCTTCCTTCCCTACTATCCCTACCACTCCCTCCTGGATACACACGTGAATCCCTTCTAGCACAATGTCCTTCCCCAGATCCCACCTTTCTTGATGAACCTCTAGATTCTATACCTTCACCTTCTCCCCCTGACATCCCTTCCCATGATGATTCTCTTGATACTACACTACCACCTCTATCCCCTGATCCCATACCTCAACCCCCAGATACCCCTCCTCTTACCTCTCAGACACTTATTGCCACCCATAATAGTTGAAGAATGATCCACAATGGCTCTACTGCAGTGAAACATTCGAAGCTTTCGCTCACACAGACCTAATCTCCGCCATCTTCTCTCCTCTTACAATCCATCTATCGTCTGCCTCCAAGAAACCTTCCTCACACATCCTCCAGTACCAATTCCCAACTACCATTTTGTGTCACTCCCTCATTCTATATTTGCATCTTCAATACTTGTTCATCATAAAACACCATATATCATACCTCCTTTACAAACCCCTATACCTTGCACAGTTATCCGGATTTTCCTCCGCTGCTGGATCGCAATCATTTCAGTCTACTTCTCCCCTTCCCTCCCTATTGACTTCCTAGAATTTGAGACCTTACTTTCCCAACTCCAACCACCTTTCCTAATAGCTGGAGACTTTAACTGTCGCCATACTCTTTGGGGTGACGCTATTACCAATACAAGGGGTTGCTCCTTAGAACAATTTCTAGCTAAAACTGACCTTATCCTCCTAAACTCCAACAGTCCAACTCATTTTGACCTACGCGCTCAATCTTTTTCTTTTTCATGCCTAGATCTCTCTCTTTGCTCTCCTATCCTTCATATAGACTTCCACTGGTCTGTCCTAAACAATTTTCACTCTAGTAATCACTTCCCAATTCTTCTTTCTTCAACATCCTATATCCCGCTCCCAAATCCCCCTCGCTGGTGCTTTGACAGAGCAGACTGGAATACCTTTACCTCTCTATCTACTCTTGAACTTCCTCCATCATCATTCTCTACCACCTCAGAAATGCTCCAATACTTCACAACTAACGTTCTAAATAAAGCCTATATAACCATCCCTTGAACATCCCTCATCTCTGACCCTCTTCAAGTAGCTACTGAACTTGGTGCCTTTTTTAGCCAAGTCAGTAGTGGCTCTCATCTTTCTCCTCATTTCTCTTCCTTAAAATCAGACAAAGAGTGCACTCCTATCTCCTTCTCCCTATCATCTACAGAACTTTATAATGCACCCTTTTCTTCTTCTGAGATCTATAATGCACTTGCTAAGACACCTTTCTCCTACTTCCTTATCCTTCCTTCTTTCAATATTCAATAACATATGGACGACTGGAAACTTTCCTCCCCACTGGAGAGAAGCCATAGTATTACCTTTCCTGAAACCTAACAAAACAGGTACTCTTCCCCAAGACTACCGCCCCATAGCCCTAACAAGCTGCCTATGTAAATTAATGGAACGAATGATAAATTTCAGATTGATGTGGTACCTAGAATACCACCAAGTAATATCACCAAACCAATTCAGATTTCGTCGAGGAAAAAGTACAGCTAACCCACTAGCCTATGCAGAAACACTAATCACTTCAGCATTTGCACGCCGTGAGTCAGTATTAGCTGTCTTTTTCGATCTCGAAAAAGCATATGATACTACGTGGCGGCACCATATACTGCAACAGCTATGTTTCCACGGAATACGTGGAAACATGGGTGTTTTTATAAAATCCTTCTTCTCTGACTGCACCTTCAGTGTCAGATTTGCCTCTTCCACTTCCCCGACCTTTCCTCAGTTTGAAGGTGTCCCACAAGGCAGTGTACTGAGCTCCACACTGTTCCTCATAGCTGTAAACGGATTGATATCCGCTTTACCACCAAAAATCCGTTTATCACTCTATGTAGATGATCTAGCCATCTTCGCCTCTGACCGTTCTATAAAAGTTCTCGATCAACTTATCCAGTCGTCAATAACATCGATCTCTTCCTGGGCTACCAACCATGTCTTTCATTTCTCTACCTCTAAAACCTTCTCCATCCTTTTCTCTCGTTCACGTATAGGCTCCCAACCTCCACTCCTCCTTTATGATACCCCCATCCAATCCCGATCTTCCGGCAAGTTTCTTGAAGTTATTTTCGACTCCAAGTTATCTTGGCAGGATCATATCCTTTCTATTAAAGAAAAAGCTCACCATCGCCTCCGACTACTACAAACCCTCTCCCACCTATCCTGGGGATCAGACTGCAAAACACTCCATCTCCATATTACTCCAATCCTCTCCACCCTTGACTATAGTTGCCATATATATTCTTCTGCCTCTGCCTCTCTTCTCTCTCTCCTTGATCCTATCCACCCTAGGAGCTTTCCGATCCTCTCCAGTTGAGAGCCTATATGTTGAATCAGGACTACCATCCCTCTCTAGACGCCACACTCTTCTGTCCCTAAGAAACTATGCTCGCTTCCACCAATTTTCACTCTCCAAACTAACTGTCCCTTAACCTCTTCTTCGCATCATATCTTCCTCTCCACGACTACCTGTCCCTTTCCCTGTTCGTCTGGACGCTCTTCTCTCCCATTCATCCTTTCCTCATCTCCGAATTCTTCCTCTTTCTACCCAAACTTTCCCTCCCTGGCTAGTAACAGTCTCTTGTAATTGCTCCTCCATATGCCCTGATCTACCAAAGTCAAACATTCCACCTTCTATCCTTCTCACACATTTCCTTGCTCATATCTCTAGTCACTCCTCTAGCACTCATATCTATACTGACGGGTCTAAATCCAACTCAGGTCTGGTTTTGCCGTAGTCTTTCCCTCTCAGACATACAGCTTTCCTCTTCCACCTGAATCAAGTGTCCTTACAACAGAACTATATGCTATCCTCTTTGCTCTACAATGCATATCTTCCATCTCTTCCTCATCCTTCACCATCTTCACTGACTCACGTAACTCAATATCATTCATACAATCCATACACCCTACCAACCCTATAGCCCATAAAATACATGACCAGCTATTCTATCTGTCTACACAACAGAAAACAGTGAATTTTTGCTGGATACCCAGCCATGTCGGGATTCCCGGCAACGAAAAAGCACCAACCCCGTTTTTCACACATCCCGGCCACCGACTACTACCCTCACTTCAAAACTTTTCTTTACAACCGATGGCAATCCTTCTGGTCAGGTCTGTGCACCAACAAACTCCAAACCATAAAACCCTCAAGTCAGCTCCATATCATCAAAACAGACATTGGGAAACTGCCCTTGCCCGCCTATGAATAGGACACACCAGAATCACTCACTCATACCTCATGTCACATCCCTCTAACCTACCTCTATGCCCTACATGCAATGTCTTTCTCTCTGTCGCACATATCCTAATATCCTGTCCTCGCTTTACCGAAGCCTGTATCCTTACTTTTCCTCACATATCCCATCTTCCCCGACCCCCCAACCTGTCAGACATCTTTACAGAATCTCCCACCTTTTTTAGTGATAATTTATTCTCCTTCCTCAGACGCATAAATATCTTTCATTTGATCTAATCACCCATCGTCCTTAACCCTTCCTCTTCTCATCAATACCTATCCTACTCCCATCTACCATCTCCTCCTACTCCTTAAATTACTATATTATCATACAATAAATGACTGTTGAAACTTAACATTTTAATTGTAATAAAGACTTTAAAAATCCTCCCAACACAATACAATACCATAGTGCTATATGACCTTTGATGTCTAGCACATTTATTTTCTTGTCATTATTACTTATTTACTTACTTACTACTTTGACTTACAACTACGCTTTTCACTTTTTATTTTGTGGTCATAGTGTGTTGATTTTCTTCATATTTTATATATATTGTACTTAATTTCTCTGAAGCATATACAAGAGTACTTTAGTAATATGACCCAAAATTTGTTTACATTCTATACCATAATATCAATTTTGTTTCTTAAATGTCATATTCATTTTCATTTCCAGATATGCCACAGCAAAGAGAGATCCCAGCAGCAGTGTTTGGTGAACTGAAAAAGGAGTAGATCTACTAAATTTTCTGTAGAGAAACCTTGTTCAGAGAGAATAATAAAAACATATTTTCCAAAATAATTTTTATTAAATCATTACAATGAAACAATGTTAAAATAAAATCTAGTTTCCTAAACCTAATAAAAAACTTTTTTTACAAAACTTTACATTCAGATTTAATCAATCTTTTATGCACTTGCCACTTGCCTGTTGCTCAATTATATATCAGACCACATGCAGAAAGCAACCCTGAAATTTTAGCTGAACCATTATGTGGCAACCCAGATACAATGTCTCCCCTAGGTTTAGTAAATAACAGTATGGTCAAGCCAGACAATTGAGATTGCAGAAAGTAAAATATTTATTGTTTCTTTAGTCAGAAAAAAACAATAAGACAACTGTTGACAACACTTTGATTTATGGTTAAGTGAATGCTACTAAAAACTATATATGTATGTGGAGGCTAGGTTCATGGTCTATATCATGCTAAGCTTTGAGCAAAATTAAATGTTTTATTTGTATTTCATGTAACTATGAAAACAATATCCAAATGCTAATGCCAAAAATGCAGGTACCACAGTGTAACTTAAAATTTATTTGTAACCCTAAACATTTTACATAGTTAATAAATTATTACACAGATGACAAGTCTTCTGGGTGCCTGATATCTCCTGGAAAGACCAGTTTGATATTAGTTATTTTCATCTATCATGTAATTTACTAATAACACCAATACACCATGTATCAAATTTATCTAAGGCATACATGCACCAACAGTGAGAGTGAGCCAATGATAACCTAAATTAGTAAGTGGCAAGCCAAGGTCCCTGTGATTGGATGCTGTACAACTAAAGGAACAAGGGCATGGGATACTACCACCAGCTAAGCAGATACAAAGGGCAGAGATTGACTTTCCAAAGATTATGTGTTCCCTTTTCCACAGATTTGTTGTAGTGAATACCTACATTTGTAATGAGCTCATTTTTTAGCAATATGTAAGTGTTATGTATCCAAGGAGACCCCTTATTCCTCACACTGATACTATCAGCCTGGGTTCTGGCTTTTATTTTCTGCCTCTCTGTAAGATACTGTAAGAAAGAAAATGCATATCTATCTCTTGCTGTGTTCAGAACTGCTCGTCCTGCTCCTCCAGACCAGTTGGACGAGATGTTTTGACCGTTCGGAACCTCTACTATCTCGCCCCGGACAATTAGTCTAGGTCGTCCAACTCGCCCTCCTGCAAACCTGGGTGAGCCAGACGAGATGATGTAACAATAGATATTGTATGTAAACATTGACAGTTGCAGGTAACCACAAGATATTGGTGGGTAATTTTATGACCCTTTATTGGTGTTATCAAAGGATATTTTTGTGTTTGTCAGTTAAATAAATAAGTTGAATATGCATCAAAGGAGTTACAAAATCTATGCAGTGTGTAAAATAAAGACACTGGTATAATAAAAACGTCAGTGTTTATATTCGAGCCTGTTGCATTCTGAGCAGAAAAGGTCTTGGAGGTTCCGAACGCGGCCACTTGTCCTGCTGGTCCTGGACAGCTTGTCTGGACGAGCAAGACAAGGAGTTCTGAACACAGCATTAATCTGTATGTCTATCTATCTATATATATATTTTACCATTTCTTCTCTGCCTATGCTATAATTACAGAAATGCCTGTTGTCTCTGTTCATACATGTGTCTAATATGAAAATCACCTGTGACTAATGTCTGTGTCTTCTTGCATGGAGCTAAGTAACTGGGGAACTCTTAGATGCCAGATAATGCCTTAGTATTTGAAAAAGCCTTTTGGCAACTAGTTTTTCAATTTAGAATCCTAAAATGGCAATGAAAACCAAGAAACCTGTCTACAAGCAGTTTAAAATTTTGTCCAGTATGACACACAACATATTATATAAGATACATGCACCCATTTTCCATGACTATAAAAGATAACACTGTGCCTAACCTGAATTTTCTACAAGGAACATGACATCATTACATCAAAATATATTACATATTGTGACAATGTATACACAAGATAATTGCTATGAATAAAAAGACACCATACCTCTAAGCAGCCAGGAGCCTTGTCTCAATTGGTGATCTTGTCTTCGAGAATGGAGAAAGTGGGGAGTTGTTGGCCCAATACCTTCGGACTGCTTCTCTCACCTCTGCAGGTGTTATGGGGTCCATCCCTATACTGTGGTCTTCACCAGATCCTACCTCCTGCAGTGAGCCACTCTTTTGGAGTAGGGATAAGCATTAACATTGGAAGGTAGATTTTGCAGCATGTGGAACTTCTCTTGGATGGGTGTATACTGTGCTGGGAATTTAGTTTGTTTCGCCTAAAACAAAATATAAAACAACAGCCTTCTCCAATCCTAACTCT
>NC_091579.1:15618933-15641433 GCF_042767895.1 Penaeus vannamei
AGGGAAAGATATAACAAAAAAATAAATACAAATCAATTTGTCCATGATTCATTGTGTATGGTATTATTTCTCCTTATCCCTAAAGCAAAAATAAAATATATTTGGTGGAAATACCTTACTCTCACATCATGTCCATTGCATATCGTGTCTGTGGTCAGTGGTCGCTTCTGATTAGTACTGACGTATTTTGCAATATGCGCAGAGAACCTGCACTGATCTTTGGAAGGTAGGATGTACACTTGTCTTATTTGGTGCTGGGGATTTTTTTATTTCTATTTTATTTATTTATTTTTCTTATTATCGTTATTACTTTTTTTTTCTTTTTTTACCGCCTCCACCAACATTTCTATCAACAAACTTGCTTGCTATTCAAAAAAAAAAAAAAAAAAAAAAAAAAAAAAAAAAAAAAAAATTGCCGTGTCCTTATGGCTATATGAAAAATGGGACAACTAGTACATTCAGTTTTTCATGCAAGTAACTTGTTTGCAGTGGATAAAATAAAACATGCAGGTCATTCAGTTACTGGAACTGATAATATGAAGGTCCATTTTTCTTATATTTATAGAACTCATACTCTCATGGACCAAGCAAAGGTAAGTAACAATAATAATGATAACAATAATAAAACTCAATCACGAAATAATTCTATAATCAAAAATAAAAAAAATTCAAACACTGTCATTGTATCATACAGCCTAGCTGACTTGGCCTGGTTGACATTTGCACCATTTCTTAAGGTCTCATATTATACACTACTTTCAAGAGGCTTACTGAAAGGATTTACTAGAAACTGAATCCCATTGTAAAGACATAAAACCCTTCAATCATTAACCTATTACTCTGATATTAAAACAGTTGGAAGAATATATGAAGAAACTGCTATTTAAAGAATTTGAAGTTCTATGCCTTACCATGTGACAACCATGTTGGAGCAAATACTGTATAAAGGCAATTATTCAAATATACTGCAAATTCTACCTAAAGAATAAGAAATATGAACAAAATGAGTAAGGTTGGTGTATCCTTCCTTGTAGTCATGCATGAAACTTTAAGTAAAGCCTAGTCAATGATAATAACAGCATTCTTGAAAGTTGTATCAAGTCAAGAAAAATTGTAGTCTGCAGATAATATATTTTCAGTACTGATTTTTTTTTTTACTTTTTGCTGTTATTTCTTTCATGAGATTCTACCACAATCATATCCAACATCTTTTGCCTTCTTACCATCCTCTGCCCTCAAAGTATGTGCTGGAGTTCCATAAAAGCTAAATAAGTTATAGCTTAGGGCCCCCCATTCTAAAGGGCCTTAAAATTTTGTTGACCTTTTAGAATTTATTGTATCCTGGATTAATACAAGTTATCTATTTGATCATGCCACTGACTGATAATATTACTATTTTCAAGCTTTACAAGATTATTATTTAAATGTTACAAGATGCTTCTTAACTTTACAAAGCTTAAGGCCCTACCATACTTGTTGTTTTTCAGTCAGTATTTTCTTTCCCACATGAATTTGAGGCTTTCCACAAATATTGCATGCATGTTAACCCATTAATGCTGGTATATTTTGAAGCCAAAAATAAAAGCTTCCGGGCAGCTACAAGATCAGCACGCAGGGCTGGCCCGAACTCTGCCCACTGTTGTGTTGGAGCAAGAGCCCCGATATAGTGTCACACTGGCGGGACGTCTGGCAATGTTTGCTTTTTTCAGGTGTCTCATATGTTGGACACCCATCGTTAGTGGGTTAAGCACATTCCAAATGGAGATGGTAGTGAATGTTTACATTTGACTAATTTCTGTCTTCATCTTGTGCTACTGATCTATTGGCTACTATTGTAATGTTTTACTGACAAATGAAATAAAAGAAGTTCACATACACATAAGCTAATGTTCATGGATATTTTTATATACAATATAGTAGTCTCCTTTACATAACTATTACTTTAAATTAATCTGATATGCATGAGAATGCTCGCTTGATTCCCAGGACCTCAATTGGATGTTGCCAAGTGTGTTTTACATGAGTACTATGTTTGATACCTTGGTAGCAGTGGTACTCTACCAGAGTGATAGGGTCAGACCACTTGCATGTGGAAAGTTCTTACGAAAATACAAAAATTAATAGAATATTAGTAGTGTGATTGGGCCTTTAAGACCTAAGCAAGCCTAAATCGAGCTGTATTTCTGTCCCTAGTTCTCTTCCCAGTGCCAGCTAGTCTTTTGACTTACCACTCTGACTTTATTCCCTTATTTAGAAAAATAAAGTTAAGCTATTGGCGTATTTGATCATTTTTCTTTTTTTCCCCACCTTCTTTCTTTTTCACATATACCTTTTTGAAATGCCAAGATTAAAGACATTATTATGTGCTTTTTGGAATCTTTAAGGACACTTCTGCCAAACCAAGAATATAAAGATGTTTTATAATTGCAATCAAAAATACTGAAAGGAAAGGATTCTTCAGGATAATAAAGAAGAAAGGAGAATCTATTCACTGAGCATGCCCATACATAACAATGTTAATATGCACCTTATACAGTAAAATAAATAAATATATAATCTATAAAACTTCAAGATATTAGGTTAGCCGAGTCTTAAAAAAAGACAAAGACAAAGACAAAACACCACATGCTACAGTTTAATATCATGAATAACCAAAATCAATCATAATGACCAGCACATGCAGATTGTATGAACAAAATTCTGGCCCCCATGCACAGCAGATACATTCAATATTTACATTTGTGTCTCATAAGTAGTCTACTTGTATATTACACTAAACTTTGGATATAAACTTATATTAATACTAAAACTAAAATGTACATGATTCTTTAATCAGTTTCAAATATAATGCCACTTCTAATGATCTACAAAATCAGGATTATGGTAATGATATGTATATTCAATAGAAAGCTTAAATAAAAACTAAAATAAATGAAATCTAATAGCAGATATATGTTCTAAATAATAATAAAATTATATATCTCATATGTTTTCCTATGACATCTGACACTATTACATACAACACTCCACTTTAGAACTGTAAGTGAATATCTTCTATTTTGTTTACTTTAATAAACTGATAGGGCAGATAGACCTATGTCATATTTGAATCTTCAAGAATTGTAAAAGACAAAGAATACTTAGCAAATTCATTTAATGAAATTAGAAATAATCAAACAACAACTTTTATATAACAATCAGTGCTAAAATTACAATACAAAGTAGAGCATAGGTAACTGCTCTGAAAAGCTGCATCTCTGATACTAATGAATCTGGTACTATTGGACTGCATATATCTACTGTCCTGGGAACCCACTAGCCAGATAGCAAAATTAGACCAGGGAAACTAATAAAAGTAAATTGTAAAAATAACCAGTACTCATGTACAATCACTGAGGGTCCCCTACAACTCTCCTTCAAGATGGTTATAAAGAGGTTTCATGTGAGCCTGTAATTAAAGTAGTATAACTTCAGGGTTGGCCTCGTCTCAGTGTCTATTGACACTTAAACTTCTTTTATTCTGGCAAGATATAACTTGGATCATGCTGTATTTAACTGAACACTACAGCTTTATGGCAGCTATAGTAAAGTTACTTCTTTTTTCCTAGATAGGAGGAGCACAGGAGCAGTATCCCAACCTAATCCCTCCGGTTCCAGTCATCTCTTCTAAACCAACCAGTTCCTATATTAGTAGAAGACCTATAACTTCCACAATCTCTATTGCTTCATAGATGAAGAAGAATGACAAATATAATTTGCCTTGCAAGAGCAACTGTCATCCCTAGAAAAATTATCTGAACAAGATGCACTGGGAACTTCTATGCTTCCAGAATTACTAGCTGAAATTAGAGCAAAGGGCAAATGTTTACAATAGGACTGCACCCGTCAGAGACGAAGTCCCCAATTCCCACCAACAATGTTGGAGGATCCCGTGGCGAATTGGGAGTTGGAGAGGAGTGATTTTATTCGTACCATGCATTTTAAAAAACAAAAGAACGTGGGAAATTGAAAATCCAAGCCAAGAATAGGATTTCATATGATAAAGAAAGATTCGGCCATGGATGATTCCACATGGCGATGTGTCAACTAACGAGCGAGTGAAGAGCATCTTAGATGCACAAACTACCAGACGGGTCACCGTATGAACCAAAAACCTAAGTCCTAACCTAGGGGCTATACCCTCTGACCCCCTCTCAATTGCTGTATTTCCCTACCAGGGGCCCGACCCCTGATCGCCTTACCAATTGTCATCTTTCTCTAACCAGGGGCTCTGCCCCTGGGCCCCCTCCCGATTGTCTAATTTCCCTACTGGGGCCTCTAGATCACCACCGAATACATTTAGAGATACAAACTAAATTTACCTTAAGATCGCGGGGACAGTGGTTGGGAAATGACGAACCACTGACGAAATTCTACAGATGGAACACTGTTATTGTATTTCACTGAGTTTAGTTTTATCCCTGATAGTTAACGATTTCAGTGAGATTGATTTCACCACAAAGTTAGAAAAAAAAAAAAAAAAAAAAGGAAACAAAAGTAGCACTGTAAACAAACTTCACCTTCAGAACAAACAAGATCTCTGATAACAGAACTGTCAAATTTACCGGGAGAGGGCAGCAATGTGCAAGTTTGGATGTACCATGTAATTCTAATGAAACTATGGTATGTATATAATAAAATCAATCACATTGTGTATTTAAGGAATGAACATTTAATAAATGCATATTTCATTAAAATTTCATATAAATTAGCATACAGATATACATCATACTACAGTGCACTCTATGAAATTTGCCGTGACATCACGAGCTACATGCGCCAAGACAGTTTATGTTGGATTCCCGCGCAGCTAAGTTATTCACTGCGATGTGAGGAGGGCTGGACTTCGTTTCTGGAGGTGTGTGGGGACTTAGTCTCTGTGCAGCATTTTGCATCCCACATTTTCATTGTTTAACTCAAATAGGTTCGATTCTGCAAATCAAATTTCTCCTAGTCACTGCAGTCCTTTTGTATACCTTAACCAATCTCAGTAAACAGAGTATATGGAAATCTATGAATACTGTACAAAACCATTATAAAGCGGCAGAATTCTAAAAGAGAATGTAGCAGGGGGAAGAAGGAGGCCTACAGGAAAAGACTTCAATTGCAAAATAACCTTACCCAGGAAAGAAAAGGAGAGCAGGTCCATGTGTTACTGGATGACACTATATGAGCTCTATCTTGCCATAAAAGATTAGGTTTTTTAGGCATTTGCTAAGGCACTGTCAGGCATAGAGGCTGTAACTATCACTTGATGCTAAACATTTTAATTACTGTCATTATTTAAACTATAATAGTTTCAACAGCTAAAAGTACAACATCTACAAAATAAAAATCATAGCCAGAACATCTGGCCCAGATTATTAGTACAGTATTGTGCAAATTCTTCGAAAAACTACCCAAAAGAGTTAGTTACTATGAGCAAAAAAGTTTTTATCTGGTACTGTATAATAGTGGTACCAGATTTTGGGGAAATAATGTGTTTTCTGAATATTTTCATATGTTTCAAGAGATTACATACATTAACAGTTGTGCAAACCACCCATTATTATATGTTACTGCTCTCTCTCTGTTCTAATAATTTTAGGGGACATGTTAGCAACTGAATGAGTTGCAGGGGGAATAATTGAATATTGTTGGAAAATTGTATACAAAAAGCCCCAGAGAAGTCTTTGAAAGTAAAAATCAAAGGGTCCATAATTCAAAGTCTACATAAATTTGTCAGCAATTTAAAGACTGGAATTTAAAATCTGATTCTGCATTTATTTACTGAAGCATGAAATGTACTGTTTAAACCTGTAACCTAACTTAGCCCCTAACCAGGGAGCACTGCCCCCAGTGGCTACAATGAATTTGCCCTATTTTGCCCAACCCCTATCCAGGGTGCTCTTACTATCTAGCCTATATGTCTATAAATTACTGCAGGGAAAGTAAAGCTCTTGCTTAAAAGAAGCTACATATGTGATCAAGTGGTGGTTGGAGGGTGCACACCAGATAGTAAGCAAAATACTGCTCATACTCCTCTCTACAAGTATTCTGTTCCTAAGCTATATTTTGTGTGTAAGTCTTATGAGTTCACAAAATCTTATTGTATTCCGCAAATACCTGTACTTGGACAGGTGTAAATATGACTCTCATCTCATAATTATTATTATTAGGGTAATTCATTTTCTTATTATTAGAAGCAAATTTGCATCAGACCTTTCCAACACCTATATGACAAGCCACTTTTTACTGATCCTTTCTATTCCACATAAGCTCTATTGCCTCACTTTTCCCTTGCCATATTTCCTTAAGCTAAATATGCTTTAATCTCTATCTACAGACACCCTTCCCTCCACTATCACACACTATTTTCTATGCTTCATACCATTCTTTTTGGCCTTCAACTAGCTTCCCTATTATATTTAGCAGGGTTGCAAAGACTGAAAACTTTACTTCTATTGCTTTTTCATGTACCTATAACACACATATATTACATGTGTGAGATCTAGATACCCTTTTTTTCCAAAAGGTATTAAGCAGAAAAACAGAAAACAAATACTAAGATCATGAATATTTCCATATAAATAGCAAGGATTGGTTCTTCTTTGAAAGGCAACTTTAACAATGTGCATTTATCTATATTGCAACTTGGTAACTTAGCACATACAGTAAATAGACATGTGAATACACTGTTATTTATTATACGTAATGGGGAGCAATGTTCTATGGGCAATGAAACATTGGATACATGCAATGATTCTTTATTTGCACAAGAAATTGCAATGAACAACTGAGAACTGCTTGTTTTATACTATAGTAATAAAAATGATTTGAAATTTGAATGCCACCATTAAAATGTACCTCTCCTTGTTACAAAGCAATAAATGACAAATCTTCTAGGCCTACCCTCCCCTAGAAGTATACCATAACAAACCATGACACTCAACCTCTTTGTAATCAGTAATCACACTAACCAGTCCTTCATCTCTTTAAACTCCCTCCTACAAAGTAACTACGACAGACAACATGGAAACAAGTAAATGCCATACAGTTACTGCTGTTGCTACTGTCCATTGCATCAGCTTTAATAGTGGTAACAAGGACGACCAAATTGGCTACTGCATCACGTTGAAACAATGGATAAATACTAAACACGGGTCGTTGTAGACGTTTCACAAATAAAATGTGATGATATAATTGAAATATATTGAAAATCAATCAATCCATACCGGTTACAAACGACATACTGATGTCTTGAAGCAACAATCACAAACGAATAATGTCAAGGAGGACGCAATAAATAAACCGAAGGATGGGGCTGAAAAGTCAAAACAAAAAGTAGTTGCGGGCCCAAAGAATGTAACACTAATGCAGAGATTTATTACGAAGTAGAATATTTCTGTCCAAATAAAATCCAAATTATATTATTACATAATAACTGTAGTTATCTGCATACATTACCATTTTGGTTATTTAATATAGATTATCTCCGCGACCTATAATATTTTGGTCAGGGTTATGATACACATAATAGCTGCCAAATTGCTCTATATCTGTATTCTTTTAATTTTATTTAGAATATGAAGAGACAAAACATAGACAAATACTATATAAAAATAATTCATACTATAAAGATTAAATGAAAATGACCAACTTTATATGATGAGTTTCTTCTTATCAGACGGAAAACAGAGGAGAGTGTGGGAGTCACAGACTTCAGCACCGTTGCAGAGTATAATAAATAACAACTTATAAATGCATGTTAACTATTTATAGATACTTACAGACTTAAAATTTTTCATCATGGCTTGCGTTGATGACCTCCCTGAAGAAATACTGGAGTATATATTGTGTCTTATATCACCTTACAACGATTTAAGAAATTGTAGACAGGTGAGTTGTTTCTATAACATTGTATTTTTCTCAGTATTGTTTCCTCAGTTTTATATTTACGGATATTTTGGTGTTACAGATATTATTCCGATGTTCTTTAAGTGAAGTGATTTTGGTAAAGTGATATTCTTAGCAAACGCTCTGGATCTAGACTAGTTATGTGGAACTTTATCTGTAGCCATGCTGGAATTGGAGGGGTTTCTGCTATATATCCATAGTTGATAGGCTTTCGGTTTTCTGTGTGCTGGCATTCACAAAACCTGAAATTCCCCACATTATCATGTGCTTGCGTATGGTATTTTCTTGTTAGATTACACTGGGAATGTGTTTAATGGCCTTTGCTGCAGCATCATTTGACTGGTGTACGAAATTCAGTGCAATTATCCATGACTTAAACATACCCAGTGGTCATATATGATGGACTGTTATACCTCAATTCCAGTGCCTCGACTCCAGGCACATGTGTGGACAACATTTGCTATTTAGAATTGGAAATTATGTAGGCAATTTTTTCACAAAGCTGTCCAAATTTGTTATTTCTACTCACAATTATATAAGTGAAAGTATTGGTGATTGTTTGGGAAATGACTCCTTAGAGACCAGATCCAGCTTTTCTGGCAGTTACAGTCTGTGTGTCACCTCTCACATGACAGGAATTGAGAAAGAGCTAAGTTATTGAGTTGCTAGATGCATTCTTCCTACCTTGGTTATTTTCATGCACATTTGTATGTATGTTGAGTATCTAAAACACAGAATAACCCACCTTAGAATATCAAAAGCCATCCAGGATATTATATTCCAGATAACTGTGTACCAGTCAAAAACATAACCAATACAGTAAAGCAGCTAGCCACCAGCCGCAGCCATTCCCATTATGTCACAGATGTGGGGGGATCTTTGTTGTATGTCTGGCACAAGTCACTACCACACTGGCCATTCCTCCTGGGAAATCCACATACATTGTCATATGAACCAAAAACCTTCTAAGCTGTGGGTTTCACCCCCCAGATCGCCACCCAATCACTACATTTACCTATTGGTGACTCCACCCTGCACCCCCACATGAACATCAATGAGTATAGTTCCCTCACCCCTCTTTACAGAAGTGTCATTAGATTTTCCCTATTTTAGTGCAGTCCTTGTATTAATGATACAAAAAATTACTTATATGGTACACAGATCTCCTATTATCAACTTGGGAAGGAAATACCATAGATGAAAAGTGTCATATTTTGTTGTTCCATTCATCATAAGCAAAGTTTACCTTGTACCATATGGCAATGTGAAACTGAAGCTATATGGATACAAAGTAGGCAGATGTTGAATGTAGTACACCTTTTCACATAACAGATCAGACATTTCCCTGCAAATTTCTAACAAGCCACATAGTGTTTGGACTATTAGTTTTGTCCTTTGACATTTCTCCATGTCTAATTGACACTAACAGAAATGTCCAACAGTGTAAGAAAATAGTTTTGGCAAGTGGCTTAGTCACATTTTGATTGACGAAGTACAAATATACTTTTACAATGATAATGAGAAACTGGATGGTTTCAAACGATTATTTGACAATTAACAAAATAATATATATGTACGCTGGCAATGTATGTATGTATCGTACAATTCTGCCCCCATCTCTTACTTGTTTTTGGACCTCAGAACTTGTCTCAACTAATTTTGCATGGTCTTTTCTTCTCCCTCTTTCCTTTTCCTTTTCTTCTTCATCCCTTCTTCTGTCCACTTCTTAAGGTGTGAGAGCTGTGCTGAAAGGATGAAAGGCTTTTTTTGTATTAGTCATGAATGGTTTCCAGGAACCATGGGCATGGTATTCTCTTAGTTAATTGCCTAGCCTTTACCCCTTTTGGGGACCTTTCTTTTTCCACTTATATCAGGCTCACCATGGCCAATAATGAAGATTCTTTATCCATATTAGGGGTATTACCCCATGGACCTGGATAACGTTGCGGTCATGTCAAGGAAAAACTTGAGCAGCTGCCCGGGTGACATGAACATGTTGTGAACCAGGCAAATTGGCTGCGGCCTGGGAGACACAAATGGCCATCATGAGCGAAGGCCAGAATGACGGAAAAGACTCACCATGAGTGCACAAACCTCTTGGAGTGTGATTTGACATTTGGTGCTTAGCAGGGGGCTTTAGCAGTATTCCCATTGATAAATGAATATGGAATGTAACGTGCATAAGCAGTGACTGGAAGAGCACCGGCTCTAGGGAAGACGCCATTTACATGCTGTGCACTGTATTCCTGGCTGCTGTGGCTGGCGGTGCAGGCTGTATTACGTCAAATTGAAACTTACGAAAAAATTAGATATATGACACAAATAACCAAAGGGTTAAGGCTTGCCCCTTCATCAATTAGTCTATCTAAATTTGATTTCACTGGATTCCCAAACCCTGCCTCTCATTTGACCTTGGTTTTGACCACAAATACTAATACTCCCTCCTTATTCTTTATTGACAACTCTATCAATTCTTAACCACCCACCAAAGTCATTATTTAACCTTCAGAATGCACCCCTTCTTCTCTCAACAGTCTTCACTCCATCTCCTACTGCACAGTCTTCTTCATTGTCTGCTTCCTCCCTTCTTATTATCTCACTGTATTACCTCACTCCACACCAGCCCATCTTCTTCCCACCTTTCTCCTTCTACTGCTGCCATCTCTGTAAACTTTTTGAATACTCTCTTTGGCCCAGCCAAGTGGGATCATTTCTCTGTGATTCCAGCCCCTAACTCTGACAATATCCTTCTCTTCCAAAAATGCCTCCAAGAACAAGTAGACAAAGTTTCCTTTCAGAGTTGCTCCAATTATCCATGCCTTGTCACAGTTACATCTGAGTCTCAAGCTCATACACTATCAACCCTGACTGACCTCACTGGCAAACCTGTTCCTTCTACATTCAGAGTATTTGTCAATATCCATCCTCCTCCCCTTCAAGTTTCCCTTAACCCACGAACGATGGGTGTCCCACATATGAGACACCAAAAGAAATAAACATTGCCGGGCATCCCGCCAGTGTGACGCCCCGCACGCCGATTTTGTAGCCGCCCGGAATCTTTTATTTTCGGCTTCAAAATAAACTGGCGTTAAGGGGTTAAGGATAATGGGGAATGAAGAGGGAATGGTGCACATAGAAAAGAGAATGGGGTGTGTTGGGATAGAGTGGGAGGAAGAGGGGTAGGGGGAACTTGAGGGGGAGGATTCTTCTCCTACTACTTCTCCAATAGCCATTTCTACCCATACTACCTGTTGATTATCTCATAATAGCTCTCTGGCCAGTTTTCCTTAAACAATGTTCCTATTGCTTCCCCAGCCACAGATACACTCCATTTGCTTCCTCTCTTTACCCTTGTCCCTATCATACTATCCTATAAAACTCTTTAACCCTTGACATCTAACACATTTTATCCTAATTGTTAACTCCTTTTTACCCTTTTCACAGCAATATTTTACCATAGTGCTATATGACCTTTGATGTGTTGCACATTTATTTGTTTCAACCTTTAAACATTTCATTGGATTCCCGACCCCTTCCTTTCCTTTGACTATGGTTTTGACCATTGATACTAATACTTTCTCCTCGCTTACTGACAACTCTATCCTTTCTGAACCACCCACCCAAGTCATCACAACTTTCTGAATGCACCCCTTCCTGTCTCTCAACATTCTCCACTCTATCTCCTACAGCACTGTCTTTTTCATTGTCTACCCTCTCCCCCCTTATTACTACTCTTCAACCTTACTGTCCTCCCCCCCACAGTACTACTTAACTCAGCACCACCATCTTCCTCCAGCCCTTGTCTTTCTCCTGCATCCACCTCTGCAAACCTTTTAAGTACTCACTTTGGCCCAACCAAGTGGGATCAATTTTTTGGTATTCCCCTTACAGCCTCTTATTTTGACAATACCCTTCTTTTCCAACAATGTCTCAAAAAACAAGTAGGCAGAATTGCCATTTGCAGTGGTTCTGAACTTTAACTCCTTGTCACAGTTAGGCCTACATCTGAATCCCAAGCTCATGCACAATCAAACCTGACTGATCTCACTGTCAAACCATTTGCGCCGAACCTCACTCCTCTCTTAATACTTATACTGGAACTGTTTCGGTCTCCCTGACTGATTGATCTATCTATGACAAGAACTGGTCAGACTGTGTAAATGACCTACTTGCCTGCCTTAATTATGATGCAGTGGCAGTACAGTGCTACACTCTTCCTCCCAGAGGGCCAGCAATGTAAGTCCCACACCATTATTGCAAAGATCAGCTTTTGCAGACATTACCTCCCCAAGAAGTGTATATTGGTAGTGTCCTGCCCTGTCCGACCATATCAGCCCCTTCTTCATCAGTGTCAAATGTTGGCGTTTTGGTCACCCAACCAAACACTGTCATCCACAGCCTTCTGCCCTCTATATGTCCAACCTGGTCATCAGGTTTCAAATTGCTCTGCTCAGTCATGTACATGAGCCAGTGGTGGCTCCCATAATGTATTTCATAGTAGCTGCTCTGCCTATATGCTCAAATGTGAGTAGTAGTTCTCAGATTCAAGCTATGCCTCACTCTACATGAGACCAGACAGGAAGCATGACAACGAGGTATTTCTCTCTACCTCTCTAAACTGTCCTTTGCCCTCTCCTCTCTCATCTTCTCAGGATTTCTCAGCATCTTCCATGGTATCTCTTCCCTCCTGAACCATCCTACCTCTGCTCCCCCTCTCCCCCAGTCAAATACCTTTTTCAGTCTAAATCGAGATGCCCCAATCTCTATCACTTCCCCGATCCCTACTCCCTACTTTACCTGCCACGTCAGACAATTAAAACATTCCACTCCATCTTCTACTACCACACCCAGCTCTTCCTCTGCTCTTTGGATATCTATCCCCTCTTCGCATCCCAAGAAAACTTGTTACTGAGACCTTTTCACCCAACTCCACTCTCTCCTCCACCCTCCAATCCCTTTGTTTCTATTCCCTCTACATTTGCTGATGTCCATCCTCCTGCTCTTCAAGTTCCCCCTACCCACCCACCTTCACAACAGTGTCCTCCAGACCCCTCCCTTTTTAACATTCTTCCTGATACTTTACCACCTTCCCCAGTCCCCATTTCATATTCCCCAGATTTGTCTCCTGTTTCTCCAACAGACTTGAACAATGTCCCTATTCCTTCCCCAGTCACAGATACACTTCATTTCATTCAATCTCCCTACCCCCTTAACCCTTTTCTCTTTTACGAATCTCTGCTTTACTTCATTTACTCTCCTCATTACCCTTTTCACTGCCATACTATCCTCTAGTACTCTAATCTTTGACATCTAACACATTTGATCCTAATTTTTTAATCCATTGCCGCCGGGTGGCACATACGTACATGCCATGGCTGTTGTGGACCGAACGCCAGGGGGCATCATGTCATGCCCATTCCCATGCCACTGGCTTGTTGGACGGAGGTTATTTTTCTCCAATAGTAGCGGCTTCATTTATATGGTAAAGATTTTAGGCAATGGCACCTATAATGAAGGTAAACCTTCAAAATTTTAATATTTTTATAAATTTTAGCTAAATAAAAGCTTTTAGGTGCTAAGTGTCGCTCACAAACTACCGATTGAGCCGGGCGCAATCGGGAAACTGCTGATGCGCGCCAACAAGCCCGTGAATACGTCCACTTGCCAAAATTTTTACCCGTTGGTGAGGGGTTAAGTCATTCTTACCTTTTTCACCACAATATTTTACCAAAGTGCTATAGGACCTGTGATGTCTAGCATATTTATTTGTTTCAACTATTAATCATTGTTGCTTTCCTTTCAGTGTATATTTATCTTATTTTACCTTCAGTATTATTATTTCTAGCATTTGAATGTTATTTTTCTGTGTGTGTATAGTCCAGAAGACTCACCTGGTAAAGCTAGTTCTTTTGGAGCATGAGTCTTAATTTTCCTTTGTCAGTCTTGTAATCCATTAAGTGTTACATTAGTTTACACATAGGGTACCCCCAGAGGTTACAATTTTTTTTTTTTCTTTCTTTCTAAGCCCAAACAACATGAAATCAATCAAGAAACACAAATGAAAACCTTAAAAGGGATCAGCACACCATTTTTATAAACCAGCGGCAGGTGCTAGACTGTGACTTCCCCAACCCCACTGTTGCCACATCTTCTCCCTTCGCTTCTGATGCACTTTATATGCTGTTTTCCAGCATATTTTATATATGTTAGTTGTAGCCATGAAGTAGATGGAGATGAGGCAGCATCAGCTACAGTGCATGTGGTGGCAGAGGGCCCCTCATGCTCATCATCACTGCTTTCTTTGTTCTCAGAAAAACCTTTGCCAAATACATAATCTCTATCTTTATCTCTATCATCTAAGAGATTGTGACTATCAGAGTCACCCTGATCATCAATAAATTCTCCACCATCTTCGCGTCTACCTGCCATGACTATAAGGGTAGCTCTGGCGGCAGGAGAGTACCCAGAATTCCCACACCTTCTTAGGAAACATGGTAGACACTCCCAGGAAACTAATTACTGTCCATATATTTGTAAAACGGCATGGGGACATGAGAAACCTCCGGACGTACCTAACGCAAGCACGTCATGTGATGTGAGAAACACTTAGCGGGTTAAGAATAAGAGTCAGACTGATAAGCATATTTATATCTCCCTTTATGTGGAGACCTTGTAACAAGCATTAAGCCAAGTATTCAAAGGCGGGAAATACCATACGGAGTTTTTCATCTTATTTTTTCTGTACTGTTAGAGTTATCAAAATATTTTGGTACTGCATTTCAACAAGAGTAGTTACTTATGAGAAAATCAAAACCATGGAATGCTAATGAAAAGTATTTCCTTTTTCAGGTGTGCCAGCGATGGTATACATGTTGTCAAGGTGTTGTTGAAAAAAGGAAGTCTCGTTTCTTTTCTGCTCTTCGAGCTGGGTGTGTGGAATGGTTTAGCCCAGTGTACCCAAGTCACATCATTCCCATCAGCAGAAGATACTCACACTCAGCATGTGTACATGAATCCTCTATGTATGTTTTTGGTGGATGTACATCAACGAATACTACCTTCAATGACTTATGGCGGTTTGATTTAGGGCTACATGGATGGACTCGTCTATTGACAACTGGCACATATCCTTCTCCAAAGGCCTATGCTTCTATGGTAACATGGAACAATTGTCTAGTGTTATTTGGTGGTTGGACACACCCTTCCCTCTACCCATTACACCAGCAGTGGGTCTTGTTTAGTGAACTTCATGTTTATGATATTTTGGGTAATCGTTGGACCCAGCTGTACTATCCTGGATCACCACCACCAACAGCTGGTCACTCTGCATCTGTACATGGAAGTGTGATGGTTGTTTTTGGGGGCTTGCAAAAGCAAGAGGGAACATCTGCAAGTACTAATGATGTATTTTGCTTGGACCTTGTAAGACAGTGTTGGTTTAAACCAGTTGTATCAGATCCCATGCCAAAGCCTAGGTATGGGCATTCACAAATTAAGTTGAATGAAAAGCACATTCTCATATTAGCAGGATGTGGAGGCTCTAATAAACTGTACAATGATATTTGGCTTCTAACATTACCAGACAATATATATGATCCAAGTGCTAAGTGGCAGTGGGAACAAATTTCAGTAGAGGAGTCAGAGTTTATGCCTTCACAGATGTGGTACAATCCTGCTTGTAAAGTTGGAAATAGCATAGTTGTATTATCAACCTGTGGATCAAACAGCAACTCTGCAGGTGGCAATATGTCACAACTTCTAGTACCAGGTACAGTAAGGAGACAACCTGCCAATGTTTGGGTTCCTCCAGCACAGCAGCCAGAAGTCCAGCCACATGAACATCCTCCTCCAGATCGTCATCAGTTGGAGCCAAATGTGAATGGTCAGCGTGGTTTTCTTAGGCCTGGTTTAAGGGCTGTAGACCAGGCAGAATCAAGCAGTGATGAGAATGATGACCTTAATCCACAAGGTGGACCAGGAGTACCAGGAAGAGGAAGGCCACGACCATCCATAAGACCCAATGCATCCAGTGATAGAGAACGCCGTCTCCAAGTCTTGTCAAGAATGAAAGAAAGACTTCGTGAATTGTCAAGGCACCAGCAGGGGGAACAAAGTGCAGCAGCACCAATGAAACCAGCTCCTACTAGAAGTACAGTAATTCCTCATATGTTGGACATAGGTCAAGTTATCACTACAAAGAGAGCAAAATGGTGGCCAGTCAACCAAGGTGGAATCCTCTCAACAAGCTCAGGCACACCACCTCAGCCATCTCTCCTGTATTCCCTAGTTCTTGGTCGAGGTCACCTTGTCATGTTTGGTGGCATTCCCCATGACCCCACTGGAGGACAGGGTCAGGAGACAGTTTCTAACTCTGTAATATTTGTATCTGCTCCTTCCAGTTCTTTTATTACTGCATAATTAGCTATGACGAAATGCTGAGTTCAAATTCCTTGCTCTCTCAGATGTTTGAAACAATTCTCTGCTTAATTTTGGGTTTCAAATATTTCTTTAAAAAAGAGAGAGATCTACTTCTGTTGATACTCCTGACACCCTTTATTTTTACCACTTTGTCTGGCCTATAAGATGCATTTTTTTTTTAAAATTAAATACATACTTACATTCAAGATATCTGTTTAATAGATTAAAGATCAAGTTAAAAAATTGTATTATTACATTAATTTCACATCACATCAAAATAATTTTCCATAAATATATAGTAAAATAAAGTTTTGTTTTCTATAAAATGCTCTTGAACAACAGATGTGTCTTACAGACTGGCAAATTTGGTATGTATAATTCAAAATCATATATTTCATAAACAGATTAGAAAGAAAACATTCCTATATGTTATTAAAAAAAGATGAAAAATACTTTATATTGCATTATTTGATCCAAAGTAATTAGCACAAGTACTTGCTACCTCAAGTACTAAATACCCCAGAGTAGATTACAGCAATATACATCTTAATATCTTTTTTTATTTATGTACACAAAAAATGTGGATCATAATTTAATAATTGAGCCAAAGTTTACTTTTCTTTCATTTTTACTACCACAGTATTCTATATTTTCCCTTGTTTACCTTGAAATACCATGATATGCATTCTGAGATTTAAATTTGGATTCTATTCTGTTGGATGTAGCATGGATGCTACTAACCTTGTTTTTTTATATTGTTCTAACTTTAAAAGGAAGCTGTTCTCATTTAAGTAAGAAGAAAGGTATTTTCACTAATTATTCAGTTAATATAAGTGTACATGAAATTGACTTGTCCAATTACCATCTCTGTCATTACTATATGAAGAGAATATTTGACAGGAGTTACTGGAATGTTACTGGAGTTGCACATTGGTTTAAGTTATGCTTCATGTCTGATTATATTACGGTCCTTGGTAAGGAACTGAAGAAAAGGCCTTTTCTCTGTAAGAGTAGCAACTTTTAACATAACAGACAAGACAAATACTTTTGTTCTTCTGAGTGCATGTACATTTCAAATGATGGTCACATATTCAGCATCAAATAAGACTAATAATTTTTTGTTCTTTTGTGTGCAGACATACTTCTTAAAAGGTCACATATTACAGCATTAGCTTTGGTTTGTTACATATATGCAATATACATTTAGAGCAGCTTTGCCCCTTTCTGTGATTAATTTGTGGAGTGTTTTTTCATGTTTTTTATAATTTCACAGTAATGTATTGAACAAATTATCATATCAGGGAAAAGATTGCACATAAAAATTGTGTTTTGGTTGTATAATTGCATGCATATTGATATGCTATCAATTTTATATTGTTTTGTGAGCTTAATAGATAAAGACAGAATATTTTGATGTTTGAGCCCTTTATAATCTTTATTCTAAACTGGTCTTGTTGATGAAAAGTAATGTTCATTTTAATCATTAATACATTTATTTTCTTACATCACATTTTTGTCAGTGATGCTTTCAAGCTGATCTCTTGTAAAACCATTTTCATGTATATCCTTTTTTATCAATGCAGGTTCCCCCCTTGAAGAATGAATATTATCTGTTCAAATTTTAATTTGAACCATATGTTTTCTCTATTTTTTTATTATCTTTAGGAGAGTAGAAAAAATACAATTTTCATAAATTTTGGTGAAAGCCAGTGCAGTACAGTATCATATGTTAGTGCCAAAAGCATGGGTTATATACTGTTTAATGTTTGAAAAAATCAAGAAGAATTTATATATCTTTTTTTTTTTTTTTAATAAGAATAGTGTCTTATATTTTCTTTATATTATTATTGGTTAAAATTAATGTGTTCTGTTAGCAGCTCCTAAATAATAATTTGAGCTGTTTTGTTCTAGTCAGTAAATATTATCTTTTCTGTTAATAATGTGGTCTCCATCTTCAAACTTTATGTTTAGTTTTAAATATCACATACAAGCAGGTGATTTTACAAAATGAAATAACATTGTTACGATGATTAATGCTATGAATATCATTCGTCCTGCAGATCCCTTGCTATACATGGTAAACTGAAAATAAATGATTAAATTTGTCATGTATACAGTAACAGATAAATGATGGAAAGTAAAAACAAAGAAAATATACCATGTTCAAATGTGAAACTATTTTTCTACATGAAGTGTGAGTTATGTAAGAAGTGTGTAAATGTTTTAATTGGTACTAAAAATGAAATTTGCTGATATACATATAAAAAAATTACATGTATAAAAAAAAAAAAATTGCCAAACATTTCTTTACACCTTACCAATTAATTTGCAAGCTTATAAAATATGTAAAATGAAATTACATTAACCAAACACAAGCAAAGATTGATTATTGTATGTATCAGGTGCAGCTAATAGGTAATATATAATTTGTCGGATAATCCTTTTACAACTCTGATTTATGTAATGCTGGCTCTACATGTCCTACCATTGTATGTTGGATAGTTTCATCTTGTTTAATCTGTGAAAATGAAGGAAAGTTTACAAGTAAATACAAGTTTATCTAGTGTCAAGAGCATTATTTACCCTTTTCTATTTTTTCACCTTTGTTTGAAAAAAATAATAAAAATAAATAGAAAAAAATAATGATAAAATAAAGAAAGATCACAGAATTTTGATCATCACAATAGTGAAAAATTCTTGTCCATGTACATTTAATGCAAGGTTTTTCTTCTCTTTGTCCCTTCTTCATCTTTTCTTCTTTATAATGAAGACCTTTAACATTTTATTTCTTTCAGTTTTATTGTTCACTTGGGGAAAGCTGATATTGCATTTCTTTGTGACAATACAATTTGTGAATCTGAAGTGAATGTAGACCTCATGTGATAAGCACAAATAGATTTTATGCTCATTTAAGTTTAAGACAAAGAATACCCTCCCAAAACCTAGCTAGTTGTCATCGTGGGAGGGCTTAGGAGACGAGGATTGAGACCCAATGCAGAGGATTACCTCTACCTTAGGCCTCAGCCCTTGCCTCAACTAATTTTGCTTGGTCCTTTCTTCTCTTCTTTCCTTTTTACACATCTTCTTTATTCCCTTCTTCTATTCCACTCCTAAGGTGTGAGAGCTTTGCTGAAAGGATGAAAGGCTGGCTTTGTGTCTGTCACGAACGGCCCCATCTTCCTCTCGCCCTTGTCCTTCTACTACCTCTACCTGTGCAAACCTTCTGAGTACTCTCCTTGGCCCAGCCAAGTGGGATCAGTTCTTTGTGATTCCCCCCACAGCCCCCTACTCTGAAAATACCCTTCTTTTTCAGTAGTGCCTCCAGAAACAAGTAGGCAAGGTTACCTTCTGCAGTTGCTGTGATCTTGCACGCCTTATCACGGTTAAGTCTGAAGCCCGAGCTCATGCACTATCTACCCTAACTAACCTTACTGGCAAACCCATTCCTGCCGAACCTCACCCAACCAAATGCTTGTCCCATGTATAACAAGGACTGGTCAGACTGTGAAAATTACTTTCCTGCCTTGGTGAATATGATGCTGTGGTAGTACAGTGTTACACTATCTCCCAGAGGCCAACGTAAATCCCATCTAAATATTACCATGATTAGCTTCTATAGACAAGACCACCCCCATGAGGTTTATATTGGTGGATTGTCTTATCATGTCCGCCATCGACCCTTTCTTCGTCAGTGTCAAAAATGTTGGTGTTTTGTCCACCCAGCCAAACATTGTAGCTCCACAGCCCGCTGCCCTCTATGTGCCCAACCTGGTCATGACCGTTCAAATTGCCTTGCTCAGTCACATACATGTGCCAACTGTAGAGACTCCCATAATGTATTTTATAGGAGCTACCTTGCCTATAAGTTTGAATGTGAGTCCTCAGATTTAATTTAGGCCTCACTCTACCTGAGGCCAGACAGTAAGCACGTCAACGAGGTTTTTCTCTAGAAGAAACCTATGTCTTATGTCTACTCACCCTATCTACCTCTCAAATCCATTTTCCATCCTAAATCCAGATACTCCAATCTCTACCACATCCCAGATACCTACCCCTCTTCCTCACTTATGTTGTCGTACCAGATAACCTAAACGTTCCACTCCACGCTCTCCTACTACATTGTCTCCTACAACTTCATCTTCATCTGTTCCTCAGATAACCATCTACTCTTCTCCTCCTTATAAGAGAACCTTTGTTTCTCAGTCCTCTATACTAAATTCCCCTCCAGAAACCCTTGAAGACATCCAAAACTTCCTAAAGATGACCCAGAGGAACACTCCGCTCCCTCATCCACCCTGCAATCCCTCTGTTCCTACTCCTGCTGTATACACAAATATATGAATATATATGTATAAACAAATATATAAATATATATGTATACAAAAATATATAAATATATATGTATACACAAATATATGAAGATATATTTATACACAAATATTTAAATATAAATTGTATATACAAATATAACAATATAAATTGTAGACACAAATATATCAATATGAATTGTATACAAGAATATATATGTATATATATATGTATACACAAATATATATGTATATATATATGTATACACAAATATATATGTATATATATATGTATACACAAATATATATGTATATATATATGTATACACAAATATATATGTATATATATATGTTTACACAAATATATATGTATATATATACATATATGTATACACAAATATATATGTATATATATATATATATGTATACACAAATATATATGTATATATATATGTATACACAAATATATATGTATATATATATATGTATACACAAATATATATGTATATATATATGTATACACAAATATATATGTATATATATATGTATACACAAATATATATGTATATATATGTATACACAAATATATATGTATATATATATGTATACACAAATACATATGTATATATATGTATACACAAATATATATGTATACACAAATATATATGTATATATATATGTATACACAAATATATATGTATATATATATGTATACACAAATATATGTATATATATATGTATACACAAAAATATATGTATATATATATGTATACACAAAATATATATGTATATATATGTTTACACAAATATATATGTATATATATATGTTTACACAAATATATATGTATATATATATATATATGTATACACAAATATATATGTATATATATGTATACACAAATATATATGTATATATATATATATGTATACACAGATATATATGTATATATATATATGTATACACAAATATATATGTATATATATATATGTATACACAAATATATATGTATATATATATGTATACACAAATATATATGTATATATATATGTATACACAAATATATATGTATATATATACACAAATATATATGTATATATATATGTATACACAAATATATATGTATATATATGTATACACAAATATATATGTATATATATATGTATACACAAATATATATGTATACACAAATATATATGTATATGTATATGTATACACAAATATATATGTATATATATATGTATACACAAATATATATGTATATATATATGTATACACAAATATATATGTATATATATATATGTTTACACAAATATATATGTATATATATATGTATACACAAATATATGTATATATATGTATACACAAATATATATGTATATATATATATATGTATACACAAATATATATGTATATGTATATGTATACACAAATATATATGTATATATATGTTTACACAAATATATATGTATATATATATATATGTTTACAGAAATATATGTATATATATATATATATGTATACACAAATATAAATGTATATATATATGTATACACAAATATATATGTATATATATATATATGTATACACAAATATAAATGTATATATATATGTATACACAAATATATATGTATATATATGTATACACATATATATATATATATATGTATATATATATGTATACACAAATATATATGTATATGTATATGTATACACAAATATATATGTATATATATATGTATACACAAATATATATGTATATATATATATGTATACACAAATATATATGTATATATATATGTATACACAAATATATATGTATATATATATATGTATACACAA
>NC_091579.1:15686619-15689119 GCF_042767895.1 Penaeus vannamei
AATAATAATTATTATAATAATAAATAAATAAGTAAAAGAAAAGATCAATAAAAAGTTACTTATCAGTGCAAAATATATTTCAAACTACTTTTTCATGTAGTTAATTAATCTGATCATTGTGAAGTTTAATCACAGAAACTAAGGGGGAAAATATATCTTTTAATTTTGTGTGGAGGAATTGGCTCCTTACCAGTGATTTTTTTTTATTTGTAGTTTGAAATTTGTGTATGAACAGCAGGTTTGTAATTCTTATTTTTTGTCATATTAATGGACTCCGGTTTAGTATAAAAATCATTTGTTTTGGGTAGTTAAATTTTGTTTTTGTATACTTATAAATTTGAGTTTTAAAAGAAATGAGGACTACTTTATTGCATTTTAAGTTTACTCAAATTAGAAAACATTTTAACTGCATACCTTATTTCTGGAATGTTAACCAATGAACATACCAAAAAAAAGATTTTGTGGTTACTACTTTTGTGAAAATTATGACCATATATTTTGTAATTGTGAACTATAAATCTATTTTGTTATTTTACATCAGAAAGTGATTTTATTTTTGGAAATTCTGTTATACATGAATAAAACTAATGATTAATTGATTATGTTTATTGTCACCATTCCTCTTCCTATGTCTTCGAAATCCGGATACATTTTCATCTGGAACTTTCGTATGGAACTCACATGCACATTGAAATAAATGAAATTAAAAATTATACCAAATAACTTTCATCACTTTTTACCCTCCACCATAATAATGTGGTAGCCAAATTTAGTTTTCACAGGTGGATCTGTGTACACTGCATTTCCTAGAGATGAAACGGGCAAAGCAAAGGCTGCATCTTGAAAGGGTCCAACCATTGAGCCTCTTGTCATCCAGCCAAGGTCACCCTGAAATTTATTGAATGTGTCAAAATAGTTAAAGATTAGAATAATGCATTAAACATTTTGTTGATCTCATTAAAGGGGAAATGGCAAATTAACTCTAGATCATGTATACATCACAATGGTTCAGGAGATATGCTATAAAGTGAATGCATTTTGAATCCAGTGAAGCAAGTAACATGCACTGTCCTTTGTCTTGTTTTGTTTCATTACTCTTCATACATGGCTCCAGAAGTACTTAGTCACCAATCCATAACAATGCCTACTTTTTAATAAATTATTTATACTACCAGTATTATTATCATTATAGTTATTAATATTAAAAATTCAACATACATTGGACTGTGCAGGTTCAGATGAATTCAAGGTATCAAGAGGATAAAAAGATGAAACTTATCAGTGATATACTAAATGTGTAAGGACTTTTGCAAAATCATTTGAATTTCAGTAAACTTTCAACCTAATGCAGTAGGGTACTTTCAATATAATGTTTAAAAATCAACATAAAATGGCTGATATTTTTGTTCTATTCTTCAAACAAACTTTATAAAAATAAATCTTACCCCACTTCGAGCCTTATCTTCTGAATACTGGGCAGCAACTTCATTAAACTTCATGCCTGATTTGAGTTTTTCAAGGGCTTCTAATGACTTGCTCTGCTTCTCACACAGGATGTGTCGTACCTAAAAATTATAAAAAGGTATGTAGCTATAAGCCAAGATAAACATAAACATGATAACAGTTGCCTGATTTTTTTTTATGTCACCTAATACCCTCATTATTCTTTGTCACTTTTATTGTTTAATTGATATATTACACTACAGTCAACACATAATTCCTTGTTTATTCATTTTACAGCATTCCTTCTACATGATAGAGAACTTTTACAGCTAGGAAAAATACATTAATATATTTAACAATTCTATTCAATTAGGCACCATGAAAGCAATATAAAAAATAATATGAAAATATATTCACCTTCCCTACACATATGATATATGATTCCCAGAGAAAGTGCTGTGTAGTGTATAGCAGTGTTGCCCAAACTGGGGTCCCCAACATAGATCATAAGGGTACGTGAACAAACAAGGAAAAACACACACACACACACACACACACACACACACACACAGAGAGAGAGAGAGAGAGAGAGAGAGAGAGAGAGAGAGAGAGAGAGAGAGAGAGAGAGAGAGAGAGAGAGAGAGAGAGAGAGAGAGAGAGCGAGCATCACATGTTCTATAAATCTTTTTTTTATTTGTGTATCAAATTTTAATTTATTGACCAACACTCTTGCAATGCAGTCTTTAAATAATTAGTATATTATTTGCTTTATCCTACATAAAACTGTTTAGCCATGGTGGACCGGTGGGGGGGTATGTAACAGTACAAGAATGTAATAAAGAGTACAATAGGCAAAAATGTTTGGACAACTGGTGTATAACATTAGTTTTCAAAGGTACTGTAATTACAGTCAATATGATGGTTAGCTGTAGATAAGAATTAAAAAAAAAGTTTCTGTTGTGAAGCTTCTTTACCTGCTTTTTTTTTTTTTTTTTTCTTTTTAATCAGCTGACCAGTCTGGCAGAATTTTGTTGAAAACTTTTATTACAAATATTCA
>NC_091579.1:15694119-15696619 GCF_042767895.1 Penaeus vannamei
GAAAATACAATATCCCAAGACAATGGCAAGTTGAAAACACAATGGAAATTGAAAAAAAAAAACATTTATAGAAATTGACTTAGCCTTACATGGAATATTATATTCTTAATGGACCTGGTTCAATATAAACCTGATGGTACAAAAATCCCGTCTTATATTTTTCACATCATGTTTTTACAAAAGTGGTTTGGAGTCCATTTTCAAAATCATGTTATTCTTTTCGTAGATTTAAATGAATATATGCAACTGAATTCTCCGTCTATATTATGGTTTGGGTTTCAGTAGAAATAAACAAGTTTGGATTCAACATTTTATTACAAATTTCTCACGTATCAATTATTCGCACATAAAAAAAATTATTCATCTGGTGTAAGAAACATACAAAATAACATATTCTATATATCCCCATATACACATACTTTAATAAATTACGGATTCACATTCCACGCAAAACCAGTCATCATTAACATATAAATAAATCTATAATTGTTTCACAGAGTATCAACAAAACAACTACATCTGCGAAAGCAAAACAACCACAGTCTCACACTGACAAAAACCTTCCAAAGTCGTATCACTGGAGACCACCCTGTTCCCGTCCCAGCGCCTTTCGGTTGTCACGAGATGCAGCTGCGGGCATGAGGAACCACAGGAGCACACACAAAGCCTCCGTCACCACCAGGACCCAGAGGGAGACCTGGTAACTGCCACTCAGGTCCCGGATGTAACCTAACAATCACAAAACGGTTGACAATAGCAATGAGTGATTATTGCAAGAGCACATGTGATATTGTATTTTGACAAATATGTCACCAACAGTCTTCTGTGGTATACCATTCAAAATGTAACAAAGTGTATAAATTTGTTCGTTAGCGATGGAATATTTCAGGTTATTGAAATAACTGCGGATCAGAGACATGCAATCAGCTAATATGACGAGGGTACGATGCAACAGAAAAATACAAAAACAAAAAAATCTGAGATTATTTTGTATTATTACCTATAAGCGGGCCTATGGTTATGAAACCTAAGCCGTTGAGAAGGCTGGAGGCTCCGTACATAGACGGCAGCTTCTTCATGCCCATGTAGCGAATCATGATCAGGTTATAAAGGCCCATGAAAGCGCCCACTCCACAGCCCCAGACGGCCATCGTCACTGTCATCCAAGTCAGGCTGGATATGAAGCTGAATGCTGAAACATGAGGAGACGTATGAAAATCGGTTGATATTTTTTCACTTATAACAGTATCATAAGAAGAGACTATCTGTACAGGAAGCGAGGCTAAGTGCTTACCAAAGCTTGAAAGAGCGATTAGTAAGATTCCAGTCATGTAGCATCCTCTCAGATGGAACCACGAGCAGTCTGCTAGTGCCGAAACAATTACTCGCGTCAGGAGGTTGCTTATTCCCGACGCGGACACACACCAAGCAGCATCATGGGGTGTATGTCTAGCCGTGGTCACCATGAAAGGCACCATCATGATAAAATTCAGGTAACCATTCATAACTAGTGTGCTGGTGAGGGCAATTATCAGGGCACGACTTGACTTGAGTATACCCAAATCTCGAACCGTGGAGAGAACAACCCGTGTCACGAAAAATCTTCTGTAAGAAGCGTCCTTCTCGATTTGGTGTTTTCCGTTCGGTAATTTTGGTAGTCCTACAAGCTTATTTTTGTTTGTCGTCTTGGATAGTGGCGTTCGCTGCGCATCCTCAGTGACATTGCTGGAACTCTTCCTCTCATGCTGCATATGCCAAGAAGCGGGATGGTAAGTAGCGCCAGCTGCACACCCATTGAGGACGATGGCTCCCAAAATTAGAGTGGCGCCTTTAAACGTGTAGAGGTCCTGCAGGTACGTGATGAGATGCGGCGCTATGAACAACCCAACGCTGGTCCCAGCCATGAACAAACCATTAGCGAATCCACGACGGCGAGAGAAGTAGAGGGGAAGGATGAGGACGCTTGCACCCACCACTAGGCCCGCGCCCACACCTGCCGGGAGGATTGCTCCAAATGTAGGCGCATGCAGGGACAATTCTTAAGGACACAAAAAACACTGAAAGTCAATATACATAAATGCACAAATACATGCACAAACTGTCAACTACCTCCAATAAGAGAAAAGGAGAGCAAGAGGATCCACGCCGAGGAGGAGAAGGCAGAGAGGATGAGAGCCAAGGAGCAGAGGAAGGCTCCCGTGACGGCGACCTTCCTATGGCCGCACTCTGCCGCCAGGGGCCCCACCACAGGACCCATCACGTTCCACACGAGGCTGAAGCTGTTGAAGATCCAGGCCACGGTGGTCGAGGACGAGCCGAAGGACAGCAGCAGACGCGAGTACACCAGGCTGAAGCACGGGCCCATGGAGGAGATCAGGACCTGCAAAGTGCCAGGCGACGATGATGACTGCTAAAGTCAAAGGAATTGTAACATCCAACTCATCTGGCGGTTTCATTTTAACGAATTTTTATGTCTATCCCCATCTCTCTGTCTGTTAAT
>NC_091579.1:15701619-15704119 GCF_042767895.1 Penaeus vannamei
ATCACGTAGTAGCATAAAATAAATGTGAAAATACAAACAAAATCAGATAAATGCCAAACACGTACGTGTATTTGTAAGGTAAAGACGTACAGCTTTCCATAATCCTTTTAATCATTGGCGCACTCATTAGTCACCGTGTATCTGATTTCTCTGGACCCTGAATATCCTCTCGTACAATTATGTTATTTTACCATTAGTCAGATCCTAAATTCTATTTCAAGGTTAGGTCCTGAAACAAGAAGTTCTAGAGCTAAATCATACTAAACATCTTGCCAGCAAACACGTGCATTGTTCGTTAACGCAGGTATACAACAATTTTATAGCTTACATAGATATTATATAAACAATCGAAATAACCTAATGCAATCTTGAATTAGTTACTTTTTGGCTTTCGTTGGTTTTATGCTAATTTCGTCCCGTGTGAGAACTCACCCAAACGAACGCGATTTGCACAATTGGCAACGAACAGACACCACAGAGAACCGTGGATTTAGGTTTCTACCATTCGCCCGGATTTGCTAATCTTACTGGGAATGTCTTATTGTGTTGTTGTTTTTTTACGAGCGAGATCTTGTTGATTTTAGGCACTCTGTCATTGCGGTAGATTTAATTATACGTTGAAGGACGTGCGTAAGAGCGTGTTACTGTGTTTTTCTTCTGAATAAGTGTTGGGTAATGTTGCTAGTGCAAGCGTAATGTCTCAACGACACTTTGATACACATTAATTTCCAAAAAGATAATGAGGTGAAATGAACCTTTTATGAACGATTACTTGATTCTGGGCAAATTATCGCGCCATTAGTGGCATATCATTGGCACTTGAGGGAATTTGTCTAGTTGACAATACGTGACGTCACAGTTCGAGGAAGGCCTTCGTCCCGCGCGCGAGTTGTGACGCCGCCGCAGCCGACGCGACGGCGGGCGCTTCGTATGAATGATGTCTGTAGCGCTTATAACAATCGTGTAACTAACGTACTATAATAATTTCGTCGTTCTTTATTACATTAAGAAGAATCAGCAAAGCCCAGTACCCCACTACAGAAATCAAATGAAAGTAAAATAAGTAGATTATGAAAAACAATAAAAATATCGAACCAGCGATCATTCACAGAAAACGATCTAATGCCTTATCGCTGACACAGGACGCGCTGACTCCCGAGTGTCACAGCATCCCCTTCTCCTGTTATTCGGAACCTTGCCTTGGTTCCACGAGGGGCTGACGTCGCTGGCCGATAATCCGGTCACCTGAAGAGGGTTTTTTTCTTTCGACAACTCTATCTGCAAGAGTTTCTAGTATCGGTGTTTGTTATTACTTGCGTAAGTAATTGTGTAATCAAAATAACGCTGAGAGCTCTATGATCGAAATAATTCCTAATAATTATTCATGTAATCAATGATGTGGTTTGTTGATTTGGATATTTAGTTAAAAGAGTTTCGTAAACTTTATAGAGAGGAATATGGTTTGAATAATGACGATTTAAACCATGGTTGAGACATCTAAACTTGATTATAGATATATACGAGGATGTTTTATCTGAAAATACTAGCATTAAAGTCCTTCCCAAATTTCACTGTTGTTGACAGTCTCGCTCCATTGCGAATGATTTCCACAACAACATTATATCTATCTATCTATATCTATTTATCTATCTATCTATATGTGTGTATGTATGTATGTATGTATAAACAATCCAAAACAAAATTGCACGGATACACGCGAAATGAGGACATCACATCATACCCACACACGGATCTTTCCCCACCCTCCCCTCCCCTCCCTTTCCCCTGTCACAGCACCCCTCTTCTCGCAACGGAAGCTCATCATGGCGTTCATTCTTTTCATTTCACTCTCGCCAACGAGCTCTTGCCGTTGTATCATTACGCGTATCCGCAGCCGCCTCCTGCTGTCCACGCCTCGCACCGACGACTCTCGAATGCCAACAAGGTCCTTATGAGTTATTTGGACCTCTCTTGCCAACATGTGTTTGCGTCGACCTCGTCGACGCAAACACGTCATACTCGTTTTACACCCTTCCTCTGGCGATTTCTGATATGCTTGTGTGCGTATTTGATTTCTTCTCGAATCTCTCTTTCCTTTGTGTAATTCTAGCTCGATTTCATGATATGGGGGAAAAGGGAGGAAAATGAATGATGATATGGATGGCTTGGAAGGAAGAAGCGGGAGAGTGTGTCCGTTATTTTGCTTTATGCTTGAAATTAAATTACTAATGCTGAGTTCATTAGTTCAGGAGAAGCGTGTTTAAAAAAAATACATTGCTCACTTATATAACCAAACTGTAAGTTCACAGAGAAAATGAGGATTTCGTGAGGGTAAAATATTAATTTAAAGGCGGCAATTATTATTGTCCTGTATGTTTGTTATTCTCCTTTAATGCCTTGCTTAAAACTCTTCTGCAGTTTCTTCATCTCACCTGTCATTTAATGTTTGTACAGCTATTCCATTTGGTTCCTGTTACCATCTTAGTTCAGTGTATCAAGG